>NW_027506890.1:545038-622538 GCF_052324685.1 Brachyhypopomus gauderio
GAAATTTCCTAATAAATGGATGAGGACTCAGACGTGGTTAAATGATTAATTTATTACAAAAATATAAATATATATAAATAGGACAAAGACAGATACAAGACAGACACAGACATGAGAGTCTCATTCAAGCATGACAACTCTGAAGGCAGGGGGGCGCTCCCCCTGCTTATATACAATCTTAAACACAATTCAGCAGTTCTAACAGCAGGTTATCTTTAGCACAGCATGTTCCAAAACATAAGCGTCCAGCAGGCTACTTTGTCTCACATGTGTGTATCTCCTAATATGGACTTCCCTAGAGTTAGCGGAAGCAACTGATGTATCAGTTGAACACAGAGAAAGCTAAATGACCCAAGACTAGTAGCCTAGTGACTACCAGTTAACAGAGTGTTCTTACCCTCAGCACTCTCCCTGACCTGGGTCACATATAGCACACATGCATAATATGAACGAAACATGGTTACACTGAATCACACTACTTCATTATTGTAGTCCTTCTGCTTAGTCAGAATGGACATGTCCAAAATCATAAAGTTCATAATGATCTCTTATAATAACTAAACATGATCTAATCAATGATAATTAGTCAATAATCAATAATTTCTCTCACAGCATATATAGGCATAATTGCTGGACAACAGCTTTTTCTATGATCTTAGATATAAATGATGTGTTTGAAATGGGTCTATAATTAGATAGCACAGTCGGATCAAGATTTGGTTTCTTGATCAGAGGTTTAATAATTGCTAATTTACATGATTTGGGCATGTGACCTATTGTAATGGATGAGTTAACTATAGTTAGAAGAGGTTCAGTTACAACTGGTAATACCTCTTTTAATAACTTTGAGGGAACTGAGTCTAGTGTGCAGGTAGTACAATTTAAGGAAGAAATTAATTTCTCTAATTCTGATTGTGGGAGTGGATGAAAAGCATCAAGTTTTTCTCCCGGTATGTAATTTAAATCAATATCAACCAAACCAGATGACATACCAGTTGTATTGCTAATAAAGGGTTTTATATTTTGTCTAATATTCTCTATTTTATTATCAAAGAAATCTATAAATACATTACTAGTGAGGTTTACTGGAATCTGAGGTTCTGTGCCTGCTTGATTTTTTGTAAGTTTAGAAATAGTATTAAAAAGAAATCTAGGGTTGTTTTTATTTTTCTCTATCAGTGAGGCTAAGTATGCTGAGCGTGCTTTAGTGAGAGCCCGTTTGTACTCAATAATGCTATCCTTCCAGGCACAGTGGAATGCTTCCAATTTAGTAAATCGCCATTTCCGCTCTAATTTGCGTGCTATTTGTTTTAAGTTTCTAGTTTGGTCAGTGTACCACGGGGCGAGCTTCTTGGATCTAGCTTTTTTATATTTTAGTGGAGCTACTATATCTAGAGCTGATCTGCAGGTATTCTCTAAGCAGTCGGTTAGACTATCTAACTCTTCTGGATCGGATGGCAAGTGGACTAAAGCAGTTAAGTCAGAGAGGGTTTCAATAAACTGTGTTGCTGTTGATGAAGTTATCGAGCGCTTTATACACTGCCGAGGAGACGGGCGGGTATTTATGTTAAGATGAATCTCAAATTGGACTAAATAGTGATCGGAGATTGCTACGGTTTGCGGAAGTATATTTATATTATCTACGTCGATACCCAGCGTTAAGATTAGATCTAGAGTATGATTTCGATAATGTGTAGGTCCTACTACGTTTTGTTTAATGCCGACAGAGTTCAATATAGAGGTAAAAGCCCTTGTCAGTGGATCCTCCGTATTATCAAAGTGTATGTTAAAGTCTCCTACTATTATTATTTTGTTACTACATACTGCTAAATTTGCTGCAAAATCGGTAAAATCGTTTAAGAAATCTGAGTAAGGCCCTGGTGGTCTGTATACATTAGTTAGGGAAAATGTACTTTTATTTTCAGATGGACTAATTACATTAATAGACTGCATCTCAAATGAGTTTGAGATATCTAAGTATTTCTGATGAATTTCTAAACAATCACGATAGATTATACATATTCCTCCTCCTCTGCCTGACAATCTAGGTCTATGTATATAACTATATCCCACAGGAGTGGCTTCGTTTAAAATTAAATAATCACCAGATTGAATCCACGTTTCAGTTAGACATAGAATATCAATTTTCTGGTCTGTTATAAGTTCATTCATAAAAACTGCTTTTGAGTTGAGCGATCGAATATTGATTAATCCAATTTTCAGATCGGTCATATAGGTTGTAATAATTTGATGTGAAGTCTGAATATTAGTAAAAAACTTAGGACGGACTATTTTCTTGTGATTTAGTTTAACCCGGGGCACAGACACAGTCTCAATCCTATGGGATCTTGATTATGATTAATACTGTAATGTTAATGTATTTTAAATATAATATCCAACAGTATCGGCGTCATTTTGTCAGTAACGGGAAAATATAATTCATTACTTTTCCTGTCGTTACAACGCCATTGACATTACTGGTCATTAAAAGTGGTGCGTTACTATATATTGATATACTAACAGTAATCCGAGCAGACCGCTGCCCAGGCTAGTGAGGAGTAACAGATCTCGATATGTCATAGTTCTCGGTGTAACACCTGTTTAACTTAACAAGTCAGTAAGCGATTGGCTAAGGCAACGTTATGGTAGCCAATCAGAGCCAGTGTTTTTACATGCTCTTTGTACATTTCTTATACTACCTCTCTATCTATCTATCTATCTATCTATCTATCTATCTATCTATATTTGTGTTAGAAGCATTTGATAGAAGCATTTGTGTTTCTGCTTGTTTGTGATCTGCTTGTTTGACTTTCTGGGTGCAGAGACTTTCTGGGTGAGGCTGCTGCCTCAGTCTTGCTCTGTGAATTAACATAATAAAGGGTGATGTTTGGCTTTGCTAATTGCTGGCAAGAAGGAGAAGAAGGAGGGGTGACGTCCTGAGAATCCTGCTTACACGCCAAACAGGGACCGCACTGTTTTCTTTAGCAGAAAGACGCGCTTCCCAATGACCTCTGATATGTTTTGTGATTGGCCAGATTCAGTTCGATTAGCTCTGAGTTTGTTTGCTCATCCTAAATATCCCGGATGCATTCCCGGTCCAAATTTCAACCTAAACCTGAATTGACCTGAACCTGAATTTCGACCCGAACCTGAATTTCGACCTGAACCTTAATTGCGACCCGAACCTGAATTTCGACCTGAACCTGAATTTTTACTTCAATTTTTGCATACCTGAATGGATTTTACAGACTGTTTTTTCAAGTAATAATGATTTCAGGTTCAGGTTCTGGTGACACAAAAAAAGCTCCATAAACGCCCTGGGGACGTTCGTGGACGTTCTTATTTGAGGTTTTTATAACGTTCAAGATAAGACGTTCCTAGGCCATAATGGACATTCCCAGCAGGTCCCCTCGAGGTCCTGGCGGAACGTTCCCAAAGACACATTCACAGGATGTTCGGTGACGTCCCCGTATAGTCGTTGAAATAACGTTATTTTTGTTACCTTTAGAGAACGTTTGAGAACGTTCGGACGTGGTCCCGCGACGGTTGTCATGGTGCGTGCGTGAAAGGCAGTCAGCTGATTAAAATTTTTACTCACTAGAGGATTAGCAAGTGGGAACAAACGCACAAGCCGTCTTCTCACGACGTAGGAACGTTAGCTAATATATGAATATTCTGAAGCCGTTATATAAATTAGGGTGACCATATTTTAGTGAAAACCAGGACACTGTGTGTAGGTTGTTGAGCGGGGGGGGGGGGGGGGGGGGGGGGGGGTGCGGATGGGCGAACGTAAGTAGTCGAGCGCGGGGGGGGGGGGGGGGGTTTGGGTGGCGAACGTAAGTTGTTGATTCTCCGCCAGTTGAGTATGATGAGGCTCAACTGATGAGGCTCAGGGATTCCGTGTCATACAGCGCCGTGCTCAGGGTCCTAGTGCCTGTAGAATTAATGCCCCGATTAAAAACCAGGACATTTCCACAGTTTTAAAAAATATCCCGGGACGCCCGGGACAGGACGTGAAATACGGACATGTCCCGGGAAATACGGACGTTTGGTCACCCTATTATAAATTCAAGGTGAGTCACCTACATTTGATTAAAAAAAGGATAGCTAGAAAATACCTTATCTTAATAAATTTATCTTCTGAGTTGTGGCTAATGTATGAGGTGATTTTTAATAAACCCTCAGCTAACTCATCTGGATAATCATAAAACCCGATCAAGAAAATCAAACAGGTGTACCAAAAACGGATGCCCATCTGTGGCTGGACATCAATTCTATAGTCATGGCTAGAGCTACATTATCACTACGCTACGCTACCAAATGATGAAGTTATATGAATCACCGCATTAAGACTTCAATAGTAACGTTAACTGATGTTGATGGTCTCAGCCACAGATAACAATAGTGTTCGCTATAAGTAGCTAGCTACATTAGCAAGTTAATGCCAACTATAGCTACCTAGCTAGGTTAGCATTTGTTAGATTTGAGTAGCTGATGTTCTTCAGGCAAAACATTCAAATTACTTTGTTTATCAAACGCTTTATTATAACCAGAAGTCACAAAATTAAATGTTAACAAATGTTTATCTTTGTCTATTTTAGGCTTCACCCCAAGAAACGTGTGAAAAGGAGGCTTGAAACAGCGTTCAAAATGCGCACATCAGACACGATACAAGATCTTTTTTCACATTTCAAATTAAAAATAATAACTTGTTTACAGCCTATCACTTCTTGTGTGTTCATTTTTATTCCATATACAATACCTCGGTTTACTAAATCAATAAAATCTAAGTTGTTTTAGAAATAACATAAGAAGTAGACCTAAACAATCTAACACATTAGAGATGTTTAAAGGGCGTTCCTTAACACTAGAACTACCAAGCCCCCTGCTTTAGACAGAAATACCTGCAACTCCCAAGCCCCCTGCTTTTGACAGAAATACCTGCGACTCCCAACTCATGTCAAACGACAGGAGTTGGTAGGTGTGATAAGCCCTTCTTACCTCCATTGTTATGTAAAAGAGGCGTGTGTCAGCTGTGGGTGGTTGCTGTTGACACACCTTTCAATACACACCTTTGGCTGCCTCATGAGACTGCAAGCTCTCTTGCAAGAAGTCTGCTCATCTCAGGACCATATGTTTGAGATTTGATTAGTGAAAGGTTGAAATAATGTGAAATTGACACAAACATAATATTTGAATTATAGTGGCATATAAGTGGCATATTGATTATTCAAAATGGCACTGATTTTTTTTTACCTTATTTTCAGTAGTTTTTGTTTTTTGAAAAACTACATATTTTTACATAAATTTATACAAAAAAACCCAGCTACTTGTAAGAGAATAATAATCTTGAGCAATTTTAACTTATCAAGATGGTACTTTTTACAGTGTGTCTCTTCCAAAAACACAACAGCCATAACCGGCAAACAAAAATAGGACATTTAGGACATCTTACCAGAAGAGATTTCAGTCACTACTCTCTTTTTTGCCCCCCCCCCCCCCCCCCTTTTGCAGGACAACTTTATTTTCATGTAAGAATCGAAAGAAAACAATTCTGTACAATACAGTACAATAGTGAAAAAAAATAATTAGGTGGACCATACAGAGAAAAGAGGGTCAGTGTTCAGTGTTCATGGTCAGCCACTGGTCAGTGTTCATCCACACCGTCCCCTCAAAAGCCCTTGTTGCGCTTAGTTCCACTTTCACCTTAGCGCAGCATGTTCGTTGATGCAAGAGAAAACATTACCAGTCTTGTCTTTAACCTTTTATTATAAGCAAGTAAAAATACAGAGATCTCTGGAGAGAGAGTATGCAAAACCCTATCTACTCTACCCTATAGCATTGTGCGCAGGTCTCTCTAACTCAGACACTTTTCCTCCTGTCCTATATAGTGTGGTCTGGATATAAGCCCCCACCTTTGCTACTCAGCAATGGAATCTCCCTATGTCTGATAACTTGTCTGCCTATTGCTCAAAAACTGTTTTTGCATGTTCTCCAAAAGTTGTTTGTCTGACACTTTCAGAATTAGATGAGCCCATCTTAGTTCCCTAAATCCTACAACATGTTTTGACAAATTAGCGATCACAAAGGTGAAAGAGGCCCCACGTCTTGGGGTTGTAATCCACTTAACTTTCACTACTTGGGGTTGCACCTAAGTTACAGACGTCAAACACACATACATTTCTTCTCTAGAAGTGAAAGCGATGTTTTCACTTCTTGGTTTGCAAATGTCAAGTGGACCTACAGAGGCTATTTTGAAGCTTTCTCTTTTTTAGCTAACTTTCTCCTGCACGTACTTAAAAAGGGCAGACAAGCATATTCTCAGATACTTTTGATAAAAAGTAATTTGATTAACACTGTAATGTAAACAAAATATAAAGGGATTACAATATTGATCTTAAGCAGTATGATTAACTGTAATGCTAATGTATTTTAAATATAATTTCCAACACCCTCAATGTCTAAAATACAGTAAAAACTGTGGGACAGACAGTGGTGAGGAGACGGGTGAGGCCATGACAGCAGGCCCACCTCGTCAACCTCTGGGTAACATGCCTGCGTGTGTGTGTTTGTATGTGTGGCAGGTGGAGGTGGGGTGGGAATACGCAGGTCCAGAAGAAATGGTCCTCTGGAAGATGTGCCTTACACAATCACCGACTACAAAAGCCTAAAATGTGGTGTCCACACACACACACACACACACACACACACACACACACACACACACACACACACACACACACGTGTATACACCCTCACACACATACACCCACATACCTTCATCCCATATGTGCAACACACTCATATATGTACCCACACATACACCTACACACTTATATACACCCACATACAATCTCCCTCAGTCTCCCCAAGAGGAGGCCAGGGTTTTTTGTGAACAATGAATCCATAGTTCACACCATCACCCACTCCCCGTCTACCTATAAGTGGCTGCAAGTGCATAACAAAGGGTGGCCTAATGGGATGCAAATAAACATCTAGCTCTTTATTATCCAGCCGTTCTGTGATGATGGGGCCGAAACCGAAATGGTGTCTGATCTTCGCCTCTTTGTATTTGTACCTGTCTTTACTCATCATCACTGGGGAGAGCTGTCACTGGAATAAAAACTCCGGTCCGGCTTTCTCAATCACAGACATATCTCACACGGGAACATGCGCATCTGGTAGTGCGCCAACCGTCATCTTACTCCCTCAATCACAATCCTTCCTTTATGATACTATGGACTTTGTCAGTTTTATCAGTTTAATGACTCTACATGACAATTTCTGTTTCACTTGTGTTGTTTTGGATTCTAATGTTAGATGGAGCAACTGTAAAGAATCCTATAGGAACTCTTTTAAACGGAAATGTCTGATTGTTTTATTACTGTTGATGTCTGGAAATGTGCAGCCCAATCCAGGTCCAAATACCCCCACAGATTTTAACACCCCGGCAGATTTTAAAGTAAGAGCTGGTTTGGGTTTTTTACATCTGAATGTACGCAGTCTTATCAGTAAGATAGACATGTTGAGAATCTGGGCACATTCAACTGATGCGGATGTTATTGTTTTATCTGAAACTTGGCTGAGTAAATCTATTTCAGATAATGATGTTAACATTATTGGCTATAATGTGTTTAGGACTGATCGCCCTAAAAGAGGTGGAGGTGTAGCCATTTTTACCAAGAAAAAGTTTCAAGTGAATGTACTTCTCTCCAAAACTGTATCTAAGCAGTTTGAGTTTTTAGCTCTGGAACTTGAAGTCTCCAAATCCTTGCATATTAATGTTGTTGGCTGCTATCGAACACCCTCAGCTGATAAGTGTGCCCTGCCTAATTTAATACAGCTCCTTTCAGAGTTCAATGGAAAAGAACTTATAGTTTTGGGTGATTTTAACCTGAATTGGCTACAACCAGTCTCTGATGAGCTCCGATCCTATTGTGACTCACTGAACTTCTTCCAGTTAGTAGGCAGTGAAACTCGACCAAATCTAAAAAATCCAGAAAAATCCTCTTTATTAGATCTTATTTTAACAAATTCACCTCATAAATATACAACTGCTTTAATATTTGCAAATGATGTCAGTGACCACTGTGCTGTTGCAACAGTGAGAAATACTAATATGCCTAAAACTAAACCTCGCATTATTTATAAACGTGACATGAAGCATTTTTCTGAACAAGGTTTTCTTCATGATTTATTTCAATTTGACTGGGAAAAAATTAATCTCATTGCAGATATTGATATTGCTTGGGAATTTTTTTATGATGGTTTCATTAACATTATCAATAAACATGCTCCATTTCGGAGGTATAGAGTCAAAGGTAGAAACAATGCATGGTTCACTCCAGACCTTTCAGATCTTCTCCATCAGCGTAATCTGGCCTGGACGAAAGCCAGAAAAACAGATCAAAACTCTGACTGGTTAGTTTTTAGGCAATTACGTAATACATGTACTGTCAAGATCAGGAAAGCTAAAGCTAATTATTTTCTTTCACAAACTACTCAAAATTTAAATAACCCTTTAAAATTCTAGAAAATCATCAAATCTATTACAGAAAATAGTAAAGGTTCTGAGTTGCCTCCATGCATTATTAAAGACTCTCAAAAAATCTCGGATAAGGCCAAAATGCTTGCTTGTTTTAATGAGCATTTTGTTGCTTCAGGATTCTTATTTGAGTCTCTTAACCTCACAAAATCTAACTCTTCATATAACTCCTTTCCTGCTAAGTCTGATAACCAGACTCGTTTAAATGATTCTTTTACTTTTAATCTTATTAAAGTTACTGAGGTTCACAAAACCCTCAGTCTCTTAGACTTAACAAAAGCTGCAGGCCCGGACAAACTTGAGCCTTACTTTTTAAAATTAGCAACTGATTTTATTGCCCCACCTTTGACTCATATATTTAACTTGTCCTTAGTCTCTAATACCATACCACCTATTTGGAAATCTGCCCAGGTTACTCCTTTGCTTAAAGGAGGTGACCCCACGATCTTAAATAATTATAGACCTATTTCCAAGTTGTCTGTTCTGGCTAAAGTTCTTGAGTCTCTTATTAGTGATCAGCTAAAGGATTTTTTAAATGAGAATAGTATTTTGTCTGATTTTCAATCTGGTTTTAGGAAAAAACACAGCACAATTACAGCAGCACTTAATGTTTTTAATGATTTTATAGATACTATTGATAACAAACAGCATTGTGCGGCCCTTTTTATTGACTTGTCTAAAGCTTTTGATACTGTAGACCATTCCATCCTTGCACACAGATAGGGTCAGTCCTGGGGCCGCTTTTGTTCATACTTTATATTAATAACATTAATTACAATATTTGTAATGCAAAATTTCATTTTTATGCTGATGACACAGTTATGTATACTTCTGCATCTACACCTATCCAAGCTCTCAGTCAGTTACAACTTGATTTTAACATTATACAACAAAATTTTTATGATTTAAAGCTGGTTTTAAATGCTGATAAAACAAAAGTTATGATGTTTTCTAATTCAAAATCCAAACTTTCAAACCTGCCTTCAATTATTACTGCTCAAGGAACTCAGATAGAACTTGTTCCTACGTATAAATATCTAGGCATTTTAATTGATAGTTCTTTTTCTTTTACTGCTCAGATTCAGCAACTTGTTAAAAAATTAAAACTGAAGTTAGGTTTTTTCTTTCGAATAAAATCATGTCTCTCTTTTGAATCTAGAAAGAGACTGGTTTCTGCTACATTTATATCTGTATTAGATTACGATGATGTTTTGTATATGCACGCCTCTTCTCAAAGCTTACAGTCTCTGGATACTGTCTATCACGGAGCTCTGAGGTTCATCACCAATTTTAAATCTCTTACACATCATTGTATGCTGTATGCGCGTGTTGGATGGTCTTCGTTGTATGCTCGTAGAAAATATCATTGGTCTATTTTAGTTTATAAGTCTATTTTAGGTCTACTCCCATCCTACCTTCTGACCTATATCAGTCAAAGGAGTATTGATTCTTACAATCTACACTCCCAGAATCTTTTTTTATTGTCTGTTCCTAAAGTTAGAACTGAACTGGAAAAAAATGCATTTAGGTTTGCAGCTCCATTTACTTGGAATGAGCTACAAAAAGATTGAAACTTAAAGATCTGGTTTGGAGGCGGATGCTTCTAGTTGCAAATGTTTTGACTGATTAATTGATTTGACTTATTGTCTTGATTCTATGTTCTGATGTATTGAAAACTTGTTATTGTCTTTATGTATGATTGTTTGTTTTTATGTACTGCTGCCTGTCTTGGCCAGGACACTCTTGAAAAAGAGATTTTTAATCTCAATGAGGTTTTTTCTGGTTAAATAAAGGTTAAATAAAATAAAAAAAATAAAAATGTACCCAGAACAACTGCCCCCTGGTGGAGGCCAAAAAAAAAAAGTGTGGTGGGAGTCCTAGTGTTAAACGTCCGCTCATTGTCCTCTGGATGTTTCCAGGTGGTCCTACAAACGTCCTTTGTAACGTCCACTGAACGTCCCCTGTAACATTTTGGCGACCCTACAAAAAAACGTCCAGAGGACGTTCGCAGTGTTGGTTCGTGGGACGTCCTCGGGACGTTTTTTGTTAGCTGGGCCCGTTGTCTTCTCCAGTCGTTTAGAACCGAGCCTGAATCATTAAAATACAGCTTCACGATTTACACACACCGTTCTGTCCGACGCTCACGTTAGCCGCCACGAGAACAAACGCGATCTTATCCTAACTGCGTGAGACTATAAATAATGTGAAGCTGGAAGCGATCAGAACAAATATCACAATAAAAGCCCCACTTGCCGGTACAACCGGCTAGTAACAAACGCTAAAGCTGCCACGGTTAGTCGGCCATTTTCATCATAAAAGCCTCATTACTTTTACAACATCTCTACCCGTCACATATAATTTGCGAGGTTCTCAGGATCTAAGCCAGGCTTCTTGAGAACTGGAGTAATAGCTGCCAGCTTCAAAGAAGCTGGGACCATTCCTGAACTAAGTGAAGCATTAATAATTTTGGTAATAAGAGGACAGATAAATGGACAACAGGCTTTCACCTGCTGTGTAGGAAAAGGGTCTAATTGGCATGAAGCTGCCCTTGAGAATTTAATAATCTGTGAAACAAGCTGTTGGTTTACCATATTGAAGGTAGAAAAATTGCTGCTGCTGAACTGAGGAGATAGTTTAGCCTGGTTGCAGAGGGCTAGAACTGAGAGTAAATTGTAAGTATTTTATGATTGAAAAAGTCTATGAACCGAGAGCAGAGTTCAGCTGAAGGGACCATAGGGAAACTTTTCACAGGATTCAATAGCTTATTAATATTGTAATAATAAGAATTTACCAGTTTAAATGAATGTTCTATGTTCAACTGCTGTTGGTATGCACTGGAATGACGTGTCATGTGGGGCGGGAGTTAAGAGGAGAGAAAAAAGGAGAGTAAGGCGGGAGATTGATGAGTGTGTGCGCGGGGTTCATGTAGCCAGAGCGGCAGCCTGTTTAGTGATATTAAAAGACGAACCAGTGAACCAATAACCGTGTCTCCCAGTTCATTGTCCGGTTCAGCTACCCATCACCAACCCGACCAACCCACAGCCCACGGTTGAGGTGAGCTAGCTTTAGAGGGATAGACACACCTCACCCATTTTTAAGTTTTACATTATTAGAAAAAAAGAGTTCTAGGGTTACTGTGGGCACTAAGAATAACATCAGAATAATAGTGTTTTAGCTTCCTGTAGCTTTTCTTTATAAAACAAGACATGTTCACTATAAGCAAGGGCATGCACAGTCAGGCCAGTTCTGTTTGAGAGTCATTCAAGCTGGCGACTAACAGCTTTCAGCTTGCGGAGCTCAGCAGTGTACCAGGGAGCAGACTGAGAAAATGTAACCAAGCGTGTTCTTAGAGGTGCCAAGTAGTTTAAAATATGTGGCAATGTTTCGTCATAGTGGGTCACTAGCAAATCAGGATCTAAGCAGTCAGGTACCAGACTCTGACTGAGCATCTCCATTACAGCTAGAGGACTGATATTTTTAACGCTCCGGAATGTAAATTGGCGTGATTGACGCTGTCCTCGCTGTTGAGATGATAGTGAAAAGTCAAAGAACACAGCTTTATGGTCAAAGAACACAGCTTTATACACACAGATGAATGCCTCTCACATTTAAAAGGGGTTTTACCCATAGAGCAAACAATGTCCGAGGTGTGGCCCTTATTATGTGTAGGGAAATCAACGTGCTGAGAAATATCAAAGCTTTGTAAAACATTCAGAAATTCTTTAGCAAACAAACAGTTACCAGAATTGATATGAATATTAAAATCGCCAAGCAGCAACAAATCAGAATAAACAAGAATAAGTGTGGAGATCAGAAAACTCTGCCACAAAAACAGATGAGGTTTTTGGGGGGCGTTAGATAAGCAGAACCAATACATGTTTAACAGCTGAGACCAACAGCGCCAAACACTCAAACGATATCATATTTGGGATTAAAACCAGGGTTGCCAACTTTTGAAGATCGCTTGTAGTGAGATTTGAACCTGAAGGAGGTGGCAAGTGTAAATTGTTGACGGGGGCGAACGTAAAATGGACCCAAATTAAGTATTATATCGCGATCTATCGATCGCCGATGGTTGGCGCCAGAGCGAACTAGTAACTCATTGAATCATAGATATGGATCAGAGGTAAATAAACTATATTTTTTTTTCGGCGTGAGATATCGGAAGTGTGGCGTGAGAGCATGTGAAATCGGTCACATGCGTGTGTCTCACGCTCAATGCGTGAGAGTTGGCAACCCTGTAAAACTGTTTAAACTTTGAGGCCAGGGCTGTACAACACTGCAAGTCCTCTTCCTCGTCCAGTTAAATGAGGTTTATCCACGTATTGATAATGTGGAGGCAAAGTCTGATTGAGCGCAAAATACTCGTTGGGTCGCTGCCAGGTTTCCATGAGACAAAGCAGGTCAATGTCATGTTCCTGGATAATATCTGCGACAAATGTTGCCTTATTATTTAAGGAACGAACATTAAAAAGAGCACATTTAAGATTATGATCAGTGCTCTGAGCATGTAGAGATGTTGTAGACACGTAACACATGTTCCGGTTATTTGCGTGATCAGTTGAGCTTGCCGTCGCCTTGGAGGATTTGCTGCGACACGATGACCACAGCGAGGGAATATTGGGGTGCAGATAGTAGTTATGAGTCCGACCAAGACCCCGGTGACAATATTTAGGTCGTCGCAAAATACCAAGGTGACGATGGATCAATAAGGAAGCAGGATTTTTACACTGTGCATTTCGGAGCGTAAAAAGTTCACCAAAATTGTCATCATGATGCGGCTGCAACTTCCATTGGGGCCGTAACAGCCCAGTAGAAGCCAGAGAAATAATCTCATAATAATCCACATAGCATGGGTAGCACAGGTACTCTCACGGCAGATGTTAAGCACAGTCACGAACGCTAAACTCTAGGAGAGCTCAGAGCCACAAGGAGAAATACAAGGCTCATATTACGATACATCCAGTACAAAGTTAGATACAGTGTGTTGGGTTCCGCAGCACTTTTGCACACAGCGAGCAGAAAAACCGAATACAAACTTTAAAACTATTAACTATTATTTAAATTAAATTCTCTCAACCGGAGACAACTGGTTTGTTCACAACAGAAGTAAACTTAACAATAAAACCTCTTTTCTTAATTAAATAAATCAAATACCCAGTCTGGTAGACATTCAGGAACTTCAAGTATTTTCTTAAATAATGTATATCGCTACCTTGAAAATGCAAATTTTTCTTCGGCTTGCTCCTGACTCGCCATTTCTGCTTCTTCTCCGTTTGTGTCGTGTGTCACTGGTGTGCTTCAGCGCGCGTGTAAAAACACTGGCTCTGATTGGCTACCATAACGCTGCTTTAGCCAATCGCTTACTGACTTGTTAAGTTAAACAGGTGTTACACAGAGAACTATGACCTATCGAGATCAGTTACTCCTCACTAGCCTGGGCAGCGGTCCGCTCGGATTACTGTTAGTATATCAATATATAATAACGCACCACTTTTAATGACCAGTAATGTCAACGGCGTTGTAACGACAGGAAAAGTAATTAATTATATTGTCCCGTTACTGACAAAATGACGCCGTTACCTAATGCTGTTATTTTTAATGGCGTTATTCGCACCACTGCTTAGCAGTGACGTCACGGTCACAGCTGGAGGGGCGCAGTCAAACTCAGGGTTGCCAACTCTCACGCATTGAGCGTGAGACACACACATTTGACCGTTTTCACACGCTCAACAACTTTCGTTCCCCCCCGCTCAACAAAATACACTTGCCACCGGCTCCAGGTTAAAATCTCACTCCAAGCGAACGTCAAAAGTTGGCAACCCTGCAAACTGGTTGCGCTGTTGACTTGTGGAGGTGTATTCGAAGCTAAACTAAAATAAATGTCTGTCGGCCAAACATAATTAACTTTAACTTAACTAAGAAAAGAAGATGAACTTGACAGACTAGACAAAATGAAAGTAAGTTTGACAACGACACAAACTAGGTTAAATACTTTTCTCGAGAAAATAAAATAAATTAAGATCTTCTAGAGCGGCCCGCGGGCCAGAACTGGCCCTTTAATGAATTTGTACTGGCCCACGGCCCATCTCCCCATAAATAATAATATTTGATAAACCGCCGTAAAAATAAAGAACATTTTATTTGTAACATTTTACGACACTGTGTGACGCTTTACGGCACGTTTCCATGGTTTCCAAAACAAACTCACTTGAGAAGCATGGCGCTGTCAAAGAGACATAAGATTGATACCGAAAACAGACAATATAACATTAATACAATATAATAATGACTGGACAGATAAATATGCACACATACCCCGAAAGCAATCCTATGTGCCTGCTCTGTTACGAGTGTTGTCAGGGTTGCCAACTTTTCAAAATCACCTGGAGTGAGATTTGATTTAGGGGGGTGGTGTATGTCTGTACTTTTACTCAAGTACGTGGTTTGTGTACTTCATCCACCACTGCTGGCTAGCCACAACAGTAGCCTGAGTCTTCAAACACCGCTAGCATAAATGCTAATACTTTGGTGTGTAAAACTGCTAAACTGTGACAAACTAACCTAAAAGATAAAATAAATGTTTCCGCTTTTTCTTTTTTTTGGTGGACCGGTGGGGCTAAATCGATCGATCGCCAGTGGTTGGCGCCAGAGCGAACTAGTAACTCATTGCATCATAGATATAGATCAGAGTAGGCCTGTGTTGAAAAAATCTATTTTCCGATTCAGAATCGATTCGCATAAGATGATCTGATAATCGATTCGTACGTCCAAAGATCGATTTTTTAGTGAACTTTTACACCCGCCTCGTCACTGAATTCACGCAGGCGTGCTCGGTCTAACTAACTGTAAAACAACATGGCGTCGGACAGTGACGGTAACGACGATAGTCAAATCGGCAAAAAAAGCAGCCCATCCAGCAAATTTATATGGGCCCCATGTGGGGTTTATGATGGGCTAAATGATGGGCCCCAACAAGGTTACCCATTTTGGACCCAACACATTTTGTCCTCAGTCTCCATGTGGGCCCCTTGAGCAGCAGCCCATATGGGTTAACGACGGGTTTAAAATGGGTACAGTGTGGGACCCTAATGGGTAGGATATGTTGGGTTCATACGGGCCCTTCATTTAGAACCCAAGCGGGTTTTATATGGGTGCATGATGGGCACAGGCTGGGCCCTTCATGGGCAAATAGGGCTGAGGACACCTGGGGCCCTTATGTGCACTGTATAATGGGCCCCATCAGGGTAGCTGAATTTTCAGCTAATGCCAACGATACCAAGCAAACATGGTCATAAACTAGCAGGCTAGGTAGCTAAGTATCTTTAACCTACATTTAGAAACTGTCAAAAGTAACTCAAGAAGGCTACTATATCCGAAATTCCGAAGGTAGATAACATTATTTCAAAGCGAACTTGCTTGCAGAGCTAAAGCAAAAACGACCACCGTAGCTAGCTAGGAACATTTAATAAACGCTAGCTGGGACTGTCAGCTAATACTTAGTAAACTCATTAAGCAACTCCTGTCCACGGAAGAATCTTATATCGTTAAGTTCTATGTAATATACCAAATAATATTAATTTCTTTTTGGAAATAGTAACACAGAAAACATTTACCTGTAAAATGTACGCTCTGTCTGAGGGAGACGGTCTGTCAACTCAAGAAAGAAAAAAGCGCAGGAGAGAGTCTCACTCACTCACTCACTCACTCACACACACACACTCGCTCTCTTAAGTAAAACTTTACAGTCGTGTAAAAATGCTAAAAAGTGCTTTTCATTGATTTAATGTTAGTTTTTACAAAGTATAAAAAACATTTTAGGCTGTCTAAAATCCAGCTATGCCAACGGTTAGCCCAACCACACTTAATGTTTTCCCATGTGGGACCCAACCAAAACCCATCAGATGGCCCACAATAAACCTACCTGGGAAAGCCCATGTGAAACCCAGTTAGTTAAAAGCTAGTTTCATGGGTTGCCCAAGCAGTGCCCAAACATAGCCCACGCAATTGCCCACTGGAGACCCAAGTGGGCTGTCCCACATAAAACTACACACTTTGAATGGGAAGCCCAAGTGGTACCCAGTCACAGCCCACATATTTGCCCACTTTGAGCCCAAGCCCATCTTAAGCCCGATAAACCCAGGTAAATCCCATGTGGGGCCCACTTGAACATGCTGGCTGGGAGAAGGACAGTTTATCCAGTGTCAGTGACTATTTACAGTTAGTCCATGTCACTGACAGTTTACCCAGTGTTTTTACAGTTAAAAAAAGTTAAAAATGTTCTTGTAACGTTGGGCGCAAGGCGATGGACAAGACATAATCCTTTGCACTTTCCAAATCGTTACGTTTATTACATTTACCAAAGCGCAGACAGCGCACATAAAACACATTTACATAGAACATGTGTGACAAACAACGACGAGCACAGGACGCTGCGCGAACACACATTAAATAGACAAACCACATAAACCCCACGTGATGACGAGACGAGTCACAGGTGAGGATTATCACAAGACGCACCCGCACGGTGCACCCGCACACGCACGGAGATCTACAGATGCAGACGAGTAGACGCAGACACCGTTAACACACGCCCAACATGGAGGGGTCGGGGACCGTAACGTGACAGTTCTGTTATTATATTCGCACTTTAAAGAAAAATACACGTTTACATTTTATAATTTCAGTTTATTAAGTGTGAGCACTTTTAAAATAAAAATGCATTTGGTAGCAACAGCTTTTGGGTGAATTCTTAATTATTTCAATCATAATAATAATGCACTGGTTAGTGTCCCAGTAGGAGTCCACTGTTGCAGATATAGACACCTCAAAGATGTCCTCTGTTTATTGTCCAGCCGTCAGTAACTACTAACTACCAGTAACTATTTGCTGATTAATATCGATATAATACTAGTTTTAACATGTTGCTTCTGTACATAGTCAGGAAACAGCTCAAATACATTTTTAATAACACTAAACCCCGAATTGGATCGAATCGGATCGAATCGATTAAATCGGATTAAATCGAAATAAATCGATTCTTAATCTTCAGAATCGGAATCGGATCGATTCTTGGAATTTGAATCGATACTCAGCCCTAGATCAGAGGTAAATAAACTAGATTTTTTTTTTCTGTGTGACAACTCGGAAGTGTGGCGTGATAGTGTGTGAAGACAGTCAAATGCGTTTCTCATGCTCAATGCGTGAGAGTTGGCAACCCTGGTTGTGTGGTGAAAAAGGAGTACAACGTGCGGAGGCACTTTACTACTATATTTTGACAATGAATATCCACCGGGTTTTGGTGCTTGTCAAACAAAAATACAATCACTTATTACAAACTACAAGCGATGTTTTGCACCGTTACTGGTTACTGTGATGCAATGGAACTTGAAGTCGTTATTTATAAAAAAAAATGTTTTGCACTTTAAGCCAAAAGTAGGCTTTTTTCCACTAAAAACAGATGTTACTGTTGTGACTCTGGTGTTGAAGATGATCTCCTGATTAATAAAAATGATTAATGCTGTAGTTTAAATGTAGTTTAAAAAATTAAATGCTGTAGTGTTTGCTTCAATTTTACATCCACTATGACAGTATTGGTATAGGTCTGAAAATTGTCTGGCCCACAGGTCTGAGCTCTCTGCCAAATCTGGTCTGCAGAAAAATATAGTTGAATATAGTTGAAGAAATATATAACAAATATAGTTGTTCTAGAGGTTGGACAAAGTTTGAACTTGGTTGCGGTCTCTTGGCATCACTCCAACTCTAGCGTTCATGCTCAAGGAACACTTTTTAAGCAACTTTTAGGGGCGTGATTGTAGTTCCCCCATGGGTCGCTATTCTGTTGACCACTGGACTCTACTGAATATTCATTTCCTCTGCCCGGACAGGAGGTTCTTCGAGAGGAAAGAGAGAGAAAGGGAGAGCAAGAGAGAGAGAGAGAGATGTGAGCACTGCCACCCTCCCTCCCCCCACGTCTGGATATCGGCTGACAAAAAGCATACTAGCACACTCAAGACAAAGGGGTATACAAGTGTATCTATAGGTGTAAAATGAGTGCAGCACAGGAATATGGGAATACGCAGGTCTCTGTGACCATAACCCATAGAATTTATGAGCATGCATATCTAAAATAGCAGAACACACAGGAATATATATATGCATGCATGCATTCACCATACAATTCAAGACTACAAGGGCATGTATATCTAAAGTACTGAAACACACAGGAATACATGGATATGCATCAATGTGTGGTGATTATGCAATAAATGGTATTCTGATAATAATACTGAGTACATGAAAGATCATAAGTTGTGTCTTTATATCAACCACAGATCACATAAGGTTCAAATTTCAGAGGCACACAGTTGAGCTTAGGCATGGGTCCTTTGTCCTGGGTCCTTAAGGCTGGAAAACTGAATACTGGTTTTATGAATAATAACTCTTCGCTTGCTTGGAAGGTTGTCGAGTTTGGTGTCAGATTGAGTTCGCCAAGTTGGTTCCAGTAGGCTGGATTCCAATTCCATGTGCACTTCAGATTTGGAGTTACAAAGATCTCTTGCATCTTCAGTTCTGGATTTTAACAAAAGATTTCCAAGGGGTTGTAAACTGGGGTTAAACCTTGGGGAATCAGATAGGGCTGTAATTTAGGTTTATGAGTGCAGATCTTTTTGTGAGTTGTGAGCCCTGTGTCCTTCGGAGGAGGGTTGATTCTGGCCAGAACACTTTAAGGGTCGTTGTCACTTTGAATTTCCAGTGTGTATGAAAGGTGCTATATAAATAAACTTGCCTTGCTTTTGTCTTACTCTCAGACAATCAGATAAGGTTAGTCTTCTAAGCTTTGCAGAAGAAAGCCGTTATGAGTGTGAATTCTTTGGAGCCTGGTGATGGGCGAAGAGACATTGTTTACCTTTACATACAATCAAAGGGATTTAGATGAGCCAGTCTCTCACACCCAGCAGGGAAAAGAGTCCTCTCTGGGTGTGATAGTAAAATGACCTTGGATGTCTCCGCTACATCAGTATGTGACCTCACAAATGCCCATCTGGAAGAATGGTCAAAAATCTTTATAAACATATTCCTAAACTTTGTGGAAGCCTTTCCATAAGAGTTGAAGCTGTTCAAGCTGCAAAGGGAGGGTGGACTAACGTCATATTGAACCCTATGGATTAGGAATGAGATGTCACTAAAGCTCACCCTTGTGAGTCAAGAGGAGAGGGCTTGCAAGCCGACAACGGCACTCTGAGTGTAAGGTACACAAATAACTTATTTTTACTTATGTCTTGGGTGGTCTGTAGTTATTGGATATTTAGGTAATAGGTGATAAGGTAATAGGCATAATTAGGTAACTAGGTCATTAGGTAACAGTAATTGCGATGTTTCTAGGAAACACTGTTTATGGCAAGGATGCAGTAATTGTAGTCTTTCTGGGAAATACAACAGCAATGCACCTTTGAGACAGACCCACCAAATATGACTTTTACTTTAAAATGACAGTGACAGGATTGCATGCCATGTGCTATGTACTTTGAAATCGAAAGTACGTCAAATTGAAACTAAGTCAAATTGAAACTAAGTCAAATTGAAACTAAGTCAAATTGAAACTAAGTCTTGCAGGGTGCATAGTCAGTGTTTTTATTTCACTCTGGGAGGAGCCTGGTGACATATATAAGCAGACTAAGTATGAACTAATATTACTGACACACTTGAAGGTATCAGGTATGTGTGCAAGTAATCAATTATTTCTGCTGTTGCCTTACGTTTATTTGAAAATTTCTGGTTGAATGTAATTTAATTGTGAGGTTATGCTCTAAAACTAATACTTCAGGATGATGTATTGTCTATAAGGATGTAATTTATAAAATGGTTTAGAAAAATATGAGAAGTATGAAGCATGGTCTAAGAAAGAGATTATACTTACATTTTTAGCACCTATTAACTATTATGGCGACTGTTAATGTCATTTTAAACTGACTTTGGTGAGATGTACATCATTAGATACAGAGGCATAAAAAGGGGGGGTGTCAAGAGGTCAAATTATTTGATTTGCAAAATAAAGATTACATGGGGTTTGTGATCATATGATGTAATGAACATGGAAGACAAGGGTGTGTTGATATAAAGTAGCTTTGAAACAGATTAAGAAGCGTTCAACTAATCAACTGTAATATACTTCTCTTCCATTAATCAGGTATCTATTCAGAGCAACTCCAGAGCAAAATGAGCAACTCCAAAACTGCCATTGAAAATGATGAGAACTACATCAAACTCAGTGAAGGTAACCCATCAGTCTACAAGCTGAAACTTAAACAAACAGGAACAAGGCATCTTTACAAGGACTTTGGAAGTCCTTCCAATCTCTCAACAACAAACAAAACAATAATGGTCTTGGGTGCAACTGGATCAGGGAAGACCACTCTCATCAACGGCATGATCAACTACATCCTGGGAGTGGAATGGGGTGATGAATGGAGATTTAAACTTATAGATGAGCAGTACAATAATACACAAGCAGAGAGCCAGACTTCAGAGGTCACAGCCTATCAAATTCATCATCAGAATTACTTCAAGGTCCCTTATTCTGTCACAATCATAGACACACCAGGGTATGGAGACACGAGGGGAATTGCACATGACAAGGAGATCACTGAGAAAATTCAACAGTTCTTCTCTGAGCAAGATGGCATTCTTGGTCTCGATGCTGTGTGTTTTGTGGTACAGTCAGCTTTAGCTCGATTAACACAAACCCAACAATACATTTTTGAAGCTGTTCTTTCCATTTTTGGAAAAGATATTGCAAACAACATCACTATTATGATCACCTTCGCTGATGGGCAGAAACCTCCAGTGCTTGCTGCAGTTGAAGCTGCTGATATCCCTTGTATTAAAAAAAATGATGGAAGCTTTCTTCATTTCAAATTCAACAATTCTGCTCTTTTTGCTAAAAATAAAGAAGGTGATGATGATGATGAAGATGATGGCAACTTTGATGCAATGTTCTGGAAAATGGGCAACGGAAGCATGAAAAGATTCTTCACTCACCTGGGAACAATGGAGACCAAGAGCCTCCAGCTCACAAAGCAGGTCCTGGATGAACGCAAACAGCTGGAGGCAACTGTAGCTGGAATCCAGCCTCTCATCCAAACTGGTCTGGTAAAACTTGATGAAATTAAAACAACATCAGCAGCACTGCTACAGCAAAAGCATGTCATGGAGGAAAATGAAAATTTCGAATACGAGATTGAAACCCAATGTCCTATTAGAGTTGACATTGAAAGGGGGACATTTATAACCAATTGTCTTGGTTGTAACTATACCTGCCATTATCCATGTGGTATTCGACGTGACGAAGATAAAGCAGGATGTGCAGCGATGGAGAATGGCAGCTGCACAGTGTGTCCTGGTAAATGTCCCTGGACCGTACATCACAACATGACTTATAGAATCGGCACAGTAACTAAAAAAGAAAAAAAAACGTATGAAAATCTGAAAAAGCAATATGAAAATGCACTGGGAGAAAAGATGACAAAGGAGAAAATTGTGCAGCAGTTGAAGAAGGAGTACGATGATGTCCAATACGATGTCTTGGATATGAGTGAGAAACTAGCCCAGAGCCTGACACGTCTGAAGGAAATTGCTCTTCGCCCAGATCCCTTGGCCACACCAGCCTACATCGATCTACTCATTGAGTCTGAGAAGCAAACAGCCAAAGAGGGATACATGAAGCGCATTGATGAATTGGAGAAGATTAAACAACAAGCTGTGATTCTGCAGAAGGTGGAGAAACGTGAGCCACTCACCGAGAATGAGGAACATGGCCGCATAATGAGAAACATGATAAAAATGCGCAAGAAAGTCACTGGAGTGTTCAACAATGTGACAACATGGTTTACGAAAGAGGGCTGAAGAGAAAACGTTGTTTTGCAGTTTCAAGTGTTAACATAGTGTTAATCTAGTACCATAGAAATTAGTGAAGTAAGCCCAATGCATTCTGCATTTAATTGACTATTACTGTCATTTTCAAATTGTTGTATTTTTTCTTTATTTTGATATGTGAACCAGATATAAATGTAACCACCTTCATTTGAGTAATCATCTTGCATTCCTAGAAATTAAAGTAAATATCATGTTTGATATTGTATGATATCTAATGAAAAATAATATACCTATTGAATTCTTCATGACTACAAACCATCAGGAATGTAATATGTAATGAATATGTAATCTCTGCACCTACCTTTGTATGTCTATTGATGAATAAATTCCACTTTTATGATTTTATCATGATCTGACCATATAGTAAATACCAATTTATCCTTTCATATTCAATAAACAATTTATGTTAACAATACTTCATACTTTTCAATTGTTTTGTCTTGTAGACAACACTTTTCGGTTATGTAACTTTAGTCAGACTTTTGTTTATTCACAAATTAACCATACTTAGTACACATAATGTGAATGTACTCTGGGGTTGGGCCTATTCCATATCTACTCCATATTCCATATCTATTCTATATCTACTTTTTTATTAATGCCATCCCCTCAAACACAATCAAATTATAAAACCAGATTCTGTCTGTTATACCCCTCATTCTTGGTAGTACAGAAAGTCTGTGTGATTATTATGATAATGTAGAAATTATGTGACCTTAACAATGTAGAAACACTCAAAAAAGAACAGCTTAAAATGAGAAGCCTGTGCACCAGTGCACAAAACAAGGACCATATAGACATGGATGGCTGAGTCTGGTGTGGATGAACTTGACTGGCCTGCACACAGTCCTGAACTCAACTCGATAGAACACCTTTGGGATGAAAGAGAGTGGAGACTGAGAGCCAGGCTTTCTCATCCAACATCAGTATGTGACCTCCCAAATGCGCTTCTGGAAGAATGGTCAAAATTCCCCATAAACACACTCCTAAACCTTGTGGACAGCCTTCCCAGAAGAGTTGAAGCTGTTCTAACAAAGGGTGGACTAATGTCATATTGAACCCCATGGATTATGAATTTGATGTCACTAAGCTCACCCTTGTGAGTCAAGGAAGGTGAGCGAATACTTTTGGCAATATAGCCTAGTGGATCTGACAAGCAGTAGTTCTGACCATTAAAGTTGTGAGGTTACATTAAACACTCATTTATGTTTTCCACATGAAAAGAGTCTCACAGCACATACCAAATAATGCCTAGGTCTATTGGTCTGCATCCCCCAATACTGAACAGCCCAAATGCTACACATAATAAAAATTTCTTACCCTTTTAATTATTCCTATCATCACGTTACAGCCCTTGACCCCTCCCCTTTGGGTGTGTGTTTATGTTGTCTACGTCTGTGTCTGTGGATCTCCGTGGGTGTGGTTGGGTCTGAGTGTGTTCATTGGTTTCACCTGTGGCTCATCTCGTGATCACTTGGGGCTTATGTGGTCATATACGTTGTATGTTGGATGTTCTACGTGCACTGTCTACACCTCATTATAATAAAAGACGAGTTGGGTCTACTTTTTGTGGCACTTTCGTTTGTTTGACGTGCACTCAGTGTCACAGAAAGACGAGCTGACCAAGACCTGCCAGAATACACATCCCGCACCAAGAAGGGGAAGAGGACCAGTAGGCACCACTATGCTTCTTCCCCTGCACATCACCGCGAAGCCCCAGTAACCATCAAGGAGATGCAGCAGGATCCTGTGTGAGCACACCTGCTGCATCAAGCTCGGGACACCAAGGTGGCGTAGATGGCGGACTATTTCCGCCAAGCCGCAGTGAGGCTATAGAAGGAGAGACACCGCTCTCCCACCAGGGACTCCTTGCCCCTGAGAGTAGGCTCCGTAGAGCTCTACACGGCGGAGAAGATCCCCGAGAGCGAGTTCGAGGGGGAGGAGTTGGAGGAGGAATCGGAAGAGGAGAGCTCCCCTCCGTCCGTGTACTCGCCCCCCACCGAGTATTACGGCGAGGGTGAGGAAGAAGAGGAAAGCCCTCCTCTGTCTGTGTACTCGGCCCCCACTGAGTATTACGGTGAAAGCGAGGAAGAAGAAGAAAATACTCGGCTCCGACCGAGTGATATGGAGAGGAAGCGACCCCTCCTCTATCCGAGTGCTCCAACCCTTCTGAGTACTTGGACGGTGAGCTGGGCACGGAAGAGGAAGATGGTGAGCTGTGCACGGAGGATGATGACTTGAGCTCGCCCCCTCGGAGTACTCCGGTGAGACCGTGAGGGTGAACAGAGGTCCGAGGGAGGGCATTTCTCCCTATCCCTCCGAGGGGAGTGCAATGGACTGTTCCCGTGGTGAGACTCCGGTAGAGCCAATGATCTGGTGCGCAGGCAGGGAAGAAGAGGAGATGGAGGTAGAAGACGTCGCTCACAAGGCCAGATCAGGGGAGCGATCGCCAGGGGGAGGTAAAGTTCCCCGGTGGGGTCCTCGGAGGGAGGAGGGCGAGCGTAGGCAGGCCTACCCTGCGGCACGCACACCTTGCGGCACGCCCCTCAAAGGCTTCCAGAGAGACTGGTCGCGTGCCCACTAAGAGGGCTGCAAGGGCGTCCGCTGGCCGCGCCACACCCAGCGGAGGGTTTGCAGCAAGGGTGGGAGGAGGACCGCCTACTGCAGAGGCCATGACTGAGGTGCCCTTGAGCAAGGCACCTAACCCCAACTGCTCCCCGGGCGCCGGGCTAGGGCTGCCCACCGCTCTGGGCACGTGTGATCCACAGCCCCCTAGTGATCACTAGTGTGTGTGTGTGTGTTCTAACTGCACAGATGGGTTAAAAGCGGAGGACAAATTTCGATTGCAGTGTAAAAATCACAATTGACAAAATACAGCACATTTACTTTTTTTTTTACAGATGCGAAGACTGGCTACATTTGTGTGTGTGTCTGTGCCTGCGTTTATCCCTGTGTTTCTCCCAAATCCCCTTTTCCCTTTCGTACCTCTGTCCATCAATGTTCCTGTTTGTGTTTTCGAGAATGTGCCATTGTGTGTGTCTAACATCTTTTCCCCTGTATTTCGCCTGTATCCAGACGCAGGACCTTGGGGCTCCGGATCCGCCCATCGGTGTGGGTTTGGGGCATTCATTTCTGTTGAATTAAGTATTCAAAGTATGCTACTCAAAAAAATAAAGGGAACACTTAAACAACACAATGTATCTCCAAGTCAACCACATTTCTGTGAATCCAACCTGTTCAGTTAGGAAGCAACACTGATTGTGAATCAATTTCATGTGCTGTTGTTCAAATGGAACAGACAACAGGCAGAAATGAGAGGCAATCAGCAAGACCCCTATAAAGGAGTGGTTCTGCAGGTGGTGACCACAGACCTTTTCTCTGTTCTCATCCTTTCTGGCTGATGTTTTGGTCACTTTTGCATTTTGTCCATTCTGTGGCCATAGAGGTAGCATCAGGCGGTGTCTACATCCCACAGAAGTTGCTCAGGTAGTGCAGCTCATGCAGGATGGCACATCAATGCAAGCTGTGTCAAGAACATTTGCTGTGTCTGTCAGCACAGTGACCAGAGCATGGAGCAGATACCAGAAGACAGGCCAGTACACCAGGCCATAGGAGGTCTACCTCCTCCTTTGTGTAAGAAGGAACAGGAGGAACAGTGACAATATGACAGTGCAATATGATCTATAGCAGTTCACTATAATCCATGTTCAAACTGTTAGAAACAGACTCCATGAAGGTGGTATGAGGGCCCCACATCCACAAGTGGGGCTTGTGCTTACAGAGCCCAACATCGTGCACGTGTGCTCTTCATGGATGAGAGCAGGTTCACACTGAGCACATGCGACAGAGTCTGGAGACGACATGGAGATCGCTCTGCTGCCTGCAACATCCTCCAGCACAACCGGTTTGGCAGTGGGTCAGTAATGGTGTGGGGAGGCATTTTTTGTAGGGCTGCACAGACCTCTATGTGCTAGCCAGAGGTACCCTGGCTGCCATTAGGTACCGGGTTGAAGTCCTCAGACCCATTGTGAGACCACATGCTGGTGCAGTGGGCCCTGGGTTCCTTCTGATGCATGACAATGCTAGGCTTCATGTGGCTGAAGTGTGTCAGCAGTTCCTGCATGATGAAGGCATTGATGCTATGAAATGGCCTGCCCGTTCCCTAGACCTGAATCCAATCGAGCACATCTGGGACATCATGTCTCATTCCATCCACAAATGCCCCATTGCAACAGACTGTCCAGGAGTTGACGGACGCATTAATCCAGGTCTGGGAGGAGATTCCTCAGGAGCCTCATCAGGAGCATGCCCAGATATTATAGGGAGGTCATACAGGCACATGGAGGGCACACACACTACCAGAGGTGGGTAGAGTATTCAACAATTTTACTCAAGTAAAAGTACACTTACTTGAACCAAATGTTACTCAAGTAAAAGTAAAAGTATGCATCCCAAAAATTTACTTGAGTAAAAGTAAAAAAGTACTTTGATTAAAAGCTACTCAAGTAGTGAGTAAATGCATGAGTACTGTCTCGTGTCAGTAAATTACATCATGGGAAATTGATTTACGGGAAACAATGACTTTTAATGATAATAGTAATTTATTATAAATAAATATTATATATATAAATTATTTATTATAAATAATAAGTATTTTTGTTGTTTCCTAATTATTAGGCCTGTGTAACTTTAATGTGTTCCACAAAGGCACTAACTGATGAGACTGTCAGCCAATACGTGTAGCTACAACTTGACACCAACTGAATCAATTTGTAGCAGACTTAATGATCCTATATTGCTAGTGTGTGCAATCAGTGTGAGAACTGGTTTTTAGTATTGCACTGCGTTACATTTAATAATTACATCATACAAACGTTATGCCTCAGAGATATAGCATTACACAAAATTATACATACAGCAAACGTATCGCATCGTGTTTCCTCATATTTGATGTTGAGTTCTTGTAGGCTGAAATGTCCACACGTTTGCAGACACAATTGGCAGCGCCAAGGTTGCAAACTCTCACGCATTGAGCGTGAGACACACGCATTTCACTGTCTTCACACGCTTACACGCCACACATCCGATTTCTCACGCCGTAAAAAATCAAGTTTATTTACCTCTGATCCACATCTATGATTCAATGAGTTACTAGTTCGCTCTGGCGCCAACCACTGGCGATCGAACGATCGCAATATAATACTTAATTTGTGTCCATTTTACACCCCCCCCCCCCCCCCCCCCGTCAACAATTTACGTTCACCACCCGAACCCCCACCTCCCACTCCGGTTTAAATCTCACTAAATGTGATCTTGAAAACTTGGCAACCCTGCAGCGCATTATATAGCTGTCCTTTTACACGTTTTTAATGTAAACATTAGCTGTATGAGGTCAGGGATGCTCGGTAGGTTTTTCTGTCACTTTCTTGCTACGGTGGAGAAAGTTTGCGTATGTGATCACGTGATTGACTGGCTTCATTTGATTGCTCACTCATACTCGGGTGACGAGACGTTGGTCAGTCTTCTCACTGAAAAGAATAATTATTTACAAAAGTAACGGTAGCGTGCGGCGCAAATCCGATTGTAACGGAGTAAAAGTCGCGTTTTTCTCACCACATATTTACTCAAGTAAAAGTAGAAGTCTTTCATATTAAAACTACTCCTACAAGTACATTTTTGTCCAAAAAGCTACTTGAGTAAATGTAACGGAGTAAATGTAACGCATTCCTACCCACCTCTGCACACTACTGAGCCTCATTTTAACTTGTCTTGAGGAATTTCCACTGAAGTTGGATTAGCCTGTTATTTGATTTTCCACTTTGATTTTGAGTATGCTACACAAGCATCAAGAATGCCTATCGCGCTGTTGCACGCGCAGCTCTCGGGCTCTCCGATTACAGCCTTGTTTACCGCATTCCCACGTACCGGCAGAAACTCAAAACCAACAAGCCGGCTGTTACAACAGTGAAGAGGTGGACCAGTGGAGACATAGAGAAGCTGGAGGGCTGCTTCGAATCCACAAACTGGGCTGTGTTTGAGGAGGCGACATACGGACTGGACGAATACACAGATACTGTGACGTCATACGCTTCTGTGAAGACAGCTGTATTTCAACCAGAACACGTGTTAAACACAGTGAAGGAATATTTTGTCGTCTTATGCCTGCTGTAACTCTGAACATTGTGTCCTCTTCATGTTCTCTGTGACCTCTGGCACCCTATTTCACACCTCTCACCCATCTATGTGAAAGTTCTCTATGTACCCGAGACAGGCTTATCATTTCCTCTCAAGGTGTTGTGCTTCCCGTCTGCTATTTGATATATGGATGGGTAATGCTTTGCTTGCACTGAGGCCTGACTGAGAAAGAATGTGTTTGTTTCCATATATGGTAGGATTAATTGCCTATGTTAGAATAGCATTGAGCCCACCCTGTTGCTTGCATGCACGGGGTGGTCTGTGTATGTATAAAAGAGAGGAGCGCCCTCTCATATGTTGAACATTGGAGATACAGCCTGTCTGTGTGAATAAACTCCTCCTTTTTTTAAAAGAGCAGTTTGTTCCTCATTTGTTCCGAGAGCTCTCCACCACACACTTCTCTGCAGGGTGTTACTATCAAATTGAAGAATCAATACTAGGTGATCCTCCGTGACCCTCCGCTCATTGCTGAACACAAGAAAGGTGCTTTCTACAGAGAAACAAAAATACCTTTACACACAGTAACAGCAAACCCTGGTTTTCTAGCGGGCAGTCATGTCCTGGTGGTAGGGAACTGGTCTTGTGACCTGAGGCCATGACTGATGTGCTCTTGAGCAAGGCACCTAACCCCAACTGCTCCCCAGGCGCCGGGCTAAGGCTGCCCAACGCTCTGGGCACGTGTGATCCACAGCCCCCTAGTAATCACTAGTGTGTGTGTGTGTGTGTGTGTGTGTGTGTTCTAACTGCACAGATGGGTTAAGCATACCTGATAAGAAAACAGCAGACATAAGAAATTACTCACCCACTATCTTAATATCTTAGCCAGATCTATTAGTTATGCTACCAAAATCTGAGGCTGCTTATATATCTCACCAGGCTCCTCCCACAGTGAAAGAAAAACCAATGACCTTGCAATGTACAATATTTACTGTCTAACAGGAATTTAACATGGATCATTGTCAAGCAAAAATGAATTGTGACATTGTATATGTCACGTTGTGGGGGAGGCCCCCTGCCAGTCGCCCCCGGTTACAGCGGCAGCGGTCCTGTTTTGGTCACGTGATGTTTGTCCCTCAGGTGGGCGGGACCCGTGATCCTGAGGGTCGTTTGTTCGTCTATATATGTCTTGTCTTTGTACCAGTTGACTGCTGGTTATTATTTCCTTCATTTGGAACAATGCACGGGTTTGCACACTTTCTATTAAACCATCCTCTTTCCCTGAGACTTGGCGTGATCGCTTCCTTTTTAGTTGCTCACCCTACCCGTCACAGAATAACCAGCCACCCTTCGGAAGCCGCCAGTCTCCTTTACTTTCTCCTTCGTTCGTGGTCATGTCTCGTGGTAAGTGTTTGTCTACGTGCTGTGTGTTTGTCGTGTATTGTCTGAGGGTGTGTTGAGTCTGTCCCCACTCGTCCCGCCGTGTTTAAATGTTGTTTGTGTAAGACCCGTAATTAACACGGCGGTGACTAGAGCTGGGGACCGGTAGACTCCGCTCTCGCCCAGCGAAACTACCGGTGCCTCACATTGCGCACGTCCGTTGTCCGTTATCGTCTGTGTATGTGTGTGTGTGTGTGTGTACGTTGTTTTGTTTTGCATAAATAACGACGCGGACGTGAGCGAGTGTGTGAGTGTGCCGTGCTGTGTGTGTTTCGCTGGTGGTGTTCGTGTGTGTATGTAGACGGGTCCACCGATGCGTGCTGCACGCTAGACCGCATAAGACGCGAGAGTCTCTCTGCTCCTTTCGCCTCACTCACCCGATATCCCGTGGTGACGGGGGTGAGCGACTGCGAGCCAGAGAGACGCGTTGCTGTGGGCGTGGCGCGCAAGCCGCTCCTGGATAGCTCTCTCTCTCTCCAAAGATCTGCGGATCCCATGGCGAACATGGTGAGAGAGAGAGAGAGCTGGAGTAGGCGCGTCACACTATACAGAGCACGCGCGTCAGTGGGTCCTGTCCGTTTGTTTGTATTCTCTGTCTTTGCGTGTTCGTTTTGTCCTAGCGTGTAGCGTGATTTTGTTTTATGTAATTCCTCTCTTGCGCCCCTCTTCACTGTGTGTGGGGAGGGGTCCATTTGAGGTCCCAAGGTGCGTATATGTTATATGTTGTGTTTTTGTTTTGTTATTCCCCGAAGGGGCCCCCCTAAATATGTTTTTGGGGGGAGCTATGGGGTTCCTGAGCCAGGTAGATGTCTCAGAAGGCGCTGCACCATTGGGAGACCTGTCCTGTTGGGAGGGACCCCTGAGTCGGTAGGAGCCCCTGTACCCCTTTAAGTAGGCAGAGGATGCCTGGGGCCTGTTAGCGGCAGGGTGTCTCCTCAGGCTAAGAAGGGGTCTCCTCCCCCCTGGGTAAAGGGGGTTTTAACAGGCAGGGCAGTGAGCGTTATGTGTTGTATGTTGTCTGTGTGCGTGTGTGTGTGATGTGTTGCAGGTCGCTCCTGGAGGTGGACTGCGGCACTCCCGGACCTAGTGGGGTCTCCAGGCGGAGACCCTCCCCTTCGAGCTCGGGGTGACCAGCGTGTCCCTGATGCGCGTTGCCAGGGCCCTGGTCTCTGGCGCTCCTGGGTTGGGTGGAGGAGTCCACCTTGAAATGAGGGGCCCCGGGAGGGGTTCACTCCCCAGGAGTCTGGGGTGACCCCTAGCGAAAAGGGCAGGGGTCAGCTCTGAGCGAAGAGGTAGGTTCGGGAGGTGGTCGGTGGAAGCCGTGGTCGCACCCCAGTGTGGCGGCCTGCACACATTCACACCTGTGACGTGTTGGGCCATGTGCTCCCGGTCCGCACACAGCGGTGGGGCTTAAGCGGCCTAAGGCTGGTTAGGGCGTGAGGGCCCTGTGACCGACCGGGGCATGGTTATTGTCTTGTTGACGGCCCAGTCGGTCCAGGTTCCCACCCAGGAGGGAGCTAACCTGTATGTCTGTTTTATGTTTTAGCTCCAGGACTGCAGGGAATGGGTCCCTGCCTGGTCTGCGTCCTGTGACGAGGAGCTTTGTGTGTTGTGTGTTTTAGCTCTAGGACGGCAGGGAACGGGTCCCTGTCTTGTCCCCGCACTCCCGCCCCTTTGTTGTGTTTTGTGTGCTGCCGCTGTAAGCCGCACATCCGGAGGGGAGTGCGGCTTTGGTGGGGGGGTCTGTCACGTTGTGGGGGGGCCCCTGCTGGTCGCCCCCGGTTACAGCGGCAGCGGTCCTGTTTAGGTCACGTGATGTTCGTCCCTCAGGTGGGTGGGACCCGTGATCCTGAGGGTCGTTTGTTCGTCTATATATGTCTTGTCTTTGTACCAGTTGACTGCTGGTTATTATTTCCTTCATTTGGAACAATGCACGGGTTTTTGGTTTGCACACTTTCTATTAAACCATCCTCTTTCCCTGAGACTTGGCGTGATCGCTTCCTTTTTAGTTGCTCACCCTACCCGTCACAGTATAAAGGTGCAGAGTGCAGGTGCAGTACAGTGTATTTTTTTCCAATTAATTGGTTGTTCTCTCTTAATGTGTCAGAAATATGAAAAATACAAAATGTGTGGTTATATGGGCTTTGAGTAAAGAGTTTCAATTAAGTAATCTTGAAAATTGTTTGCTGTTATGAAAAGTCACTGGTTTGCTTGTTTTCTCAGCAAGGATTAGGGTTAGTCAAGTCATCTTTATTTCTATAGCACATTTAAATGACATTAAGTCCCGACCAAAGTGCTGAACTATAGATAAAATAACACCTAGCTGAAATACCTAAAGATATAAAAAATAAAACTGGGCATAAAAATTAATTGAGAAAAATATCTAAAAACACTGGCAATATAACACAGAGATAAAGAACACGATGACAAAGGCCAAAACAACTAATGGCATAAAAACCACTCAGGACTCAAAGGCCTCTGAGAATAAGTAGGTTTTTAAAATAGTTTTGAAAATATCTACTGTGGCTGATTCCTTTATAAACATTGGAAGATTATTCCAAAGTCTTGGAGCCACTACAGAAAAAGCCTGAAAACCTTTGACCTTTAACAGAGAGCAAGGAGTGTCTAAACACCCCTGGTTAGAGGAGTGTCTAAAAACACATTCTGGTTAGAGGAGTGTCTAAAAACACATTCTGGTTAGAAGAGTGTCTAAACACCACTGGTTAGAGGAGTGTCTAAAAACACATTCTGGTAAGAGGAGTGTCTAAACACCACTTTGTAGAGGAGTGTCTAAAAACATTCTGGTTAGAAAAGTGCAAAGCACAAGGGGTTGAGCGAAAGTGAAGGAGATCAGTGATGTAACTTGAAGCCAAGCCATGAAGAGCTTTAAAAACAAACAAGAAAACTTTAAATTCCATGCTGAATTTTACTGGGAGCCAGTGCAATGATGCCAATACAGGGGTGATACTGTCCCTTTTTTTGGTACCGGTCAGGAGATGTGCAACTGCATTTTGGGCCAGCTGGAGACATGATAGCTGGACTGAGAGATGACCAGGTAAAGTGAATTGCAGTAGTCAACACGTGAGGAAATAAATAATTATTATTTTAAGCTTAGCTATGTTTCTAAGCTGATAATAACTTCCTCTAACCATTGTGCTAATTTGTTTCTGGAAGTTTAGATTAGAGTCAAAGGTGAAACCAACATTTTTGTCAAATGTCAAACAAAACAGGTTTGTGGTCAGACAGACAGATATCGGAGTCTATTTCTAGGCTGGACACTGAGAAACCAAATGACAACACTAGATCCAAAGTGTGACCAAGCTCATGTTTAGGGCCAGTAACAGATGGAGTTAAGCTAAATTAATCAGTAAGTTGTAAAAATTATCTAGCCAGAGGTTAAGGACAAGATACATGGATGTTAAAATCACAGAGAATTAGGACTTTATCTAAGCTAGACAATGTGTCTGACAGAAAATGTGAGAATTCCTGAATGAAGTGCTTGTTATATTCATAGCAGTTGTGTCTGACGACCCTACATTATCAACAGTATTCCCTCAACATCCATTCACTCAATAATATTCAATTAACACCCATTCATTCAATAGTAATCACTCAACACCCATTCATTCAGTAGTATTCATTCAGTAGTATTCACTCAACACACATTCATTTCAAGTTGTCATAGTTGTTCAGCTTTTTTCAGTATTATCCTGCTGCTTAGGGTTTCAAGGCTTCGCTGAAGAAACCAGTTCTGCCAAACCAAGGTAAAATATTTTGCTTCATTCATTTGCTTTAATAGCTTCCTCTTGTTGCATACATCAGGTGATGCCGTACATATAGCCACTCTCTAAACGACTGTGGCTTTTGGCCGATATCGTCAGACGGTGCACAATCTTCTTTTCAACCCTTAACCGCTACACCTTCCAGTTGGCGGGTCAGCCGTGGTGGCCAGGTCACTGCCCATCAGCTCCAGGCCTCCAGCCCTCCTCCTCCCTTTTAAATCACAGCCAACAAGAGGCCTGTTCTGCTGCCTCCCCAATCCTGCGCACAGCTGCCTTGCGATGTCTGCCTGCAACACTGAGTGTAGTGAGCACCGACCATACAGACTGTGCCGGAAACCCTCTACACCCCACCTCCATTGGAAAGAACCACGCTTGCCAGCCTTTTTCCCTGCACTTCACAGAGGACGTCTGCTCTCCTGCCCTGATGAACTGTACTGCTGGTACCTGTGGCTTGGGTGGTTGCGGTCTTCTCCTGGCCTGCTCCAGGATGTCTGCGATCACACAGAGCACCTGGTCATGCCTCCACCTGTATCTCCCCTGGGCCAGAACTGTTTGACACCCTGCTAGTATGTGTGACAGGGTCCCCTTATTCCCTGCAGCGCAGGTCCTCCCTCAGGCCCCACTTTGCCAAGTTCACTGGTGATGGCAGGGCGTCGTACACACTCAAGAGAGAGCTTACACGGAATGGCTCCAGCTTCCAGAGTTCAGACCATGTGACCCTCCTATTTGGGAGGTCCCATCTGGTCCATGTCCCCTGGGTGGCTAGTTCGACAGCTTTCGTCTTCCGTGTTTCCTCCTCTTGGTAACGCACTTCAGCTTGCACCATTTCCCTCCTCTGCTGCACACTTGCCTTCTTCCACTGTGTGAAGTCCCTTAGCAAAAAGAAGTTTATTCAAGTGTACTATGAGTATACTTATTTTTTACTAAAACTGAGGAAGTATACTTGAAGGTGACTTTTTATAAACTATATTTTAGATACTTAAGAATAGTATAGTGAAGTATACTTGGCTTTTACTGAAAAGTATAAACAGAAGTCTAAGACATCCAACCTACAGTATGTTAGAAGTATCCCACAGGCTTTGAAACAAAATGCACAGGTTATTAAGTTAGCTCTACTAAATATCAGATCCATTACAAATAAGTCTTACCTAATTAATGATTTAACTACATCTTATGGGCTTGATTTCATGCTTTTAACAGAGACATGGTTAAATTCATATAGTGCTGATATTGTGCTAACTGAGTCGGCTCCACCAAACTTTAACTTTTTAAATGTTTCTCGCAATGGCAAGAAAGGTGGAGGTGTAGCAATGTTGTTTAATGATACTTTCCAATGCAAGCAGTTGTCACTTGGTGATTTCACATCTTTTGAATATTTGAGTGCAATTTTAAAAGGGGTACAAAGAATATTACTAGTCACTGTCTACAGGCCTCCTAGGTACAATGCTAATTTTATTGATGATTTCACAGATATGTTATCTTTTATTTCTACTGGATTTGATCATTTTGTCATTGCTGGTGATTTTAACATTCATATTGACAATCCCAATGATAGTTATGCCAAAGAATTCTATGATGTACTTGAATCTTTTGAACTTTCTCAGCATGTGTCTGGAAGCACGCACTGCCATGGTCACACTTTGGATGTGGTTATCTCAAAGGGTCTTAACATTTCAGCCTGTATTAAGGATGTTGCATTGTCTGATCACTACTGTGTATTTTTTGAAATGTGGATTTCAATCCATAGCAATGCCAGGCAGGTTAGGTTAAAGAAAAGACAGATAAATGACAGGACTGCTGCACTTTTTGTTACCAAAGTGTGCTCTGCACCTTGCCAACTATCAGGCTCTGTTGATACTCTGCTGGATAGTTTCAACTCAAAAACTGCCAGTATCTTGGATCAGATTGCACCAGTTAGAGTTAAAACCATGCAATGTAAGCAGAAAGCTCCATGGAGAAATGATCCTTCAGTTCAGCACCAAAAAAGAGAATGCAGAAAGGCTGAGCGCAGATGGCGTAAAACCAACCTTCACGTACATAAAGAGATTTTCAAAGATAGGCTGCGTGATTACAATATAATAATGTGTAAAGCTAGACAATCCTTCTTCTCTAGCATTATTAACAATAATGTTAACAATAGCAAAGTGCTTTTCACTATGGTTGACAGACTAACAAACTCACCTACATATATGGCCCCTGAGCTAGTTTCAATTGAGAGATGTAATGAGTTTGCAAAATTTTTTAATACTAAAATCCACAATATCAGACAAGCCATCTGTACGCCTACGTCCACCAACGAGCCGATTTTCTCTCCAAAACCACGCAAAATGTTCAACATGTCCCAGTTCAGTACTATTAATGAAGAAGGTTTAATTGATACAGTGAGTCATCTCAAATCATCCACTTGCAGCCTTGATACATTACCAACCAAGTTTTTAAAGAATGTCTTTCCTGCAATATCTGTGAACATTCTTCAAATAGTAAATTCCTCACTCATGTCAGGTGTATTTCCGAGTGCATTAAAAACTGCAGTTGTGAAGCCTCTCTTGAAAAAGAAAACTCTAGATACAAGCTTGTTGAATAATTATAGACCAATTTCTAATCTACCATTCATTGGAAAAATAATAGAAAAAATTGTCTTCAAGCAAATTATGCACTTTCTGTCCACAAATAGCTGTCTAGACCAATTTCAGTCTGGCTTCAGACCTAATCATAGTACTGAGACTGCACTAATTAGGGTTATCAATGACATTCGGCTAAATACAGACTCAGGAAATATGTCTGTTCTTCTACTGCTCGATCTCAGCGCTGCCTTTGACACCATTGACCACAAAATTCTCTTAATAGACTTGAAAACTGGGTTGGACTCTCAGGAACTGTCCTAAAATGGTTCAGTTCATACCTTAAAGGAAGGAACTTCTTTGTGGAAATGGAGGGTAATGTTTCTGAGACTGTGCCAGTGACCTGTGGTGTACCCCAGGGTTCAATTCTTGGGCCACTCTTATTTAATTTATATATGATTCCTCTGGGTGAAATCATGCATACTTATGCGATATCTTACCACAGCTATGCAGATGACACTCAGATTTACATGGCTCTCTGCCCAAACGACTACGGTCCCCTAGACTCACTGTGTAAATGCCTTGAGCACATAAACAAGTGGATGAAACACAACTTTCTGCAGTTAAATAAAGATAAAACGGAGATTATTTTATTTGGGAACAGCAATGAAAGACACAGACTAGCTGCCTATCTAGATTCGAGAGGCCTAAAATCTAAAGAACTAGTACGTAACCTTGGTGTACTAATGGACTCTGATCTCACCTTTAGCAGTCATGTCAAAGCTGTCACCAAATCAGCTTTCTATCACCTCAAAAACATCAACAAAATCAGAGATTGTATGGCTAAAGCAGACCTGGAGAAACTCATCCACGCCTTTGCTTCTAGTAGGATTGATTACTGTAATGGGCTCCTAACTGGACTCCCAAAAAAGACAATTAAACAGCTTCAGCTGATTCAAAATGCAGCTGCCAGAGTTCTCACTAGGAGTAAAAGAAGGGAGCACATCACTCCCATCCTTAAATCCTTACACTGGATACCCGTATGTTACAGGATAGACTTTAAGGTACTATTACTGGTCTATAAATGTCTTAATGGTGTAGGACCAGTATATTTATTGGATGTGCTCCAACAATATGAGCCGAGCAGAACTCTCAGATCATTAGGAACTGGTCAGTTAGTGCAGCCTAAGGTAAAAACTAAACATGGAGAGGCGGCGTTTAGCTACTACGCCGTTCAGAAATGGAACCGGTTGTCAGAGAGCATTAGAAGAGCCCCAACACTAGATACCTTTAAATCCAGACTGAAAACCTTCATGTTTGAGCAGGCCTTCAGCTCAGTTTAATTACCTTTACTCTGTAATGGCACTTTTATCTTCATTAATTTAACTTCCTTTAAATCTACTGTTTTAATCATGCTTCTTTTTTAGATTTTATTTGTGTTTGTTTCTTTTTTTTATGTTTAAGTCTAACATTTTATTTTTACTGTTCTTATCTTTGCTCCCCCCCTTTAGATCTCATTTACTTTTTATTATTTTATTTACTGTACTTTTTTACATTCTATGTTATTTTATTATATATTTTTCTTTATATATGTGATTAATTTCTTAAATCTATTGTTTTACATTTTTCTGTGTTTTCTTTTCATTTGTAAAGCCCTTTGAATGACCATGTAACGTGGCTCGCGCCACGGAGCGAGAGGACGGACACAAGTGCTGAGAAGAGCGAGATTTATTCAGGGGAATACCGTAATCGTCATCCGAAAGCCAGGCAGGGTCGATAACAGGAGGGCAGTCCGAAAAGCACGCATACACTGGCATATTGAACACAAGGAAACACAACCAGGGAGGGAGACACAGAGCACAAGGAAATAAACGGGCGAAATACAAAACACGAAAGCACGGGGTCAGGTACACGAACTAATAGCATACAAGAATCACAACAAAATACTGGACGAAGGACAAGGGAGACTCAGGGGTTTATATACATGGAACTAGACAAGGATCAGGTGCAACAATGATACAGGGGCGTGGTAACTAACAAGGGATTAATCAAAACTAACGAGCAGGGCGGGACAAACGGGCAAGAACACAGACACGAGGGAACCCAGAGTGACAGCTAGGAGAGGGGGCGTAGCCGCACGTGACAGAACCCCCCCTCAAAGCGTGCCACTCCGGGGCACGCAAGGGCAGACAGGACAGGGAACCAGACTAGGACAAGACAGGGAACCACGGAACACGGCGAGGGACAGGGACAGCAGACACGGGACAGACCGGAGGAACAGACCAGGGGAAAGCAGGGCACGGAGACCGGGGCATGGCAGGGACAGAGAAACCAGAGACTGGCCAGGAGTCGGGCTGGGGCATGGCGGTACACGGGGCACAGGGAGACCGGACCGGGCAAGAAGCAGGAGCAGGGCTGGACAGTACAGGACTGGGGACAGACACGGGAGTGGGGCCAGGGGACAAGGCAGAGGCAAACACTGAGGTGAAGACAGCATGGACCACAGAGACAGGCACGGGCACAAAGCGGGTCGTGACTTGGGGAACAGACACGGGGACAGGGACCTGGAGGAACTGACCAGACACAAACACAGGGACGGGTACAAGGACACGAACAGGCACACACACAGGAACTGGGACCAACACAAATCCAGGGACAGAACATGGGAGCAAGGGGAACACGGGTACAGAGGCAGGTGTACAGGGCAGAGCAGAGGGCACATAAAGTCCGGGCCCAATAGAGGGCAGCACAGTCTCTGGAGGAACAGGCGCGGTCCGCTGGCGGGCAGCGGGAACAGGCGGCGTCCGCTGGCGGGCAGCGGGAACAGGCGGCGTCCGCTGGCGGGCAGCGGGAACAGGAGCCGGCAGACAGGCAGCGGGAACAGGAGCCGGCAGACAGGCAGCGGGAACAGGAGCCGGCAGACAGGCAGCGGGAACAGGAGCCGGCAGACAGGCAGCGGGAACAGGAGCCGGCGTGGACGACCCCTCCTGGGTCGCGGAGACAGGAGCCGGCGTGGACGACCCCTCCTGGGTCGCGGAGACAGGAACCGGCGTGGACGACCCCTCCTGGGTCGCGGAGACAGGAACCGGCGTCATCGGGGGTGTGTCCGCCATACTGACGTCATCGGGGGGCGTGTCCGCCATACTGACGTCATCGGGGGGCGTGTCCGCCATACTGACGTCATCGGGGGTCCGAGCCGGCCACTCCTGGTTTGAGTGACCACTACTCCCCCCCAAAAAATTCTTGGGCGTCTCTAGGGGAGAGGCCGGCAGGATTGAAGGAGGGAGGAGCTCCTCAGGGTAGGCAATGACCTCATGCGTTGTGGCAGTGGGGCTCTGAACCGGGGGCGTGGTCTTCCTCCTTCCCCGGTCTGGTCTGCGCCTGGAAGAACATACAGACACAACTGCTTCTCGGTGGCTTTCATTGTGACTCCGCCTCGACGGGGGCATCGGGAGCTCACAATGGCTTTTGAAAGCCAACCGAGAGCCAAGCCAACGCTCGTCTGCACATTCCTTCCGTCTACCCGAATCTCGCGCTACCGGTTGCTCCTCCCTGTAGCGTGTGTCGAGTCGGGCAGACACGTAGCGCTTATCAGGGAGCTCGTCGCTAAAGCCAGAAACCGAAAGTGATTTCGCTTTGTTTTTACGGCGACGAGACTCCCCTGTACCCACAGCGCAAGGGGAATTCCTGTCTCTGGTTTGTTCGCGCTGTAATACCGGAGAGTCGAACCGAATTAAACCAGTCAACATCTCATTACAGCGGTTGAACTTACCAGAGTCTCGCTCTCTCGCTGTGTCCTTGTTGGGTCCGGTATTATGTAACGTGGCTCGCGCCACGGAGCGAGAGGACGGACACAAGTGCTGAGAAGAGCGAGATTTATTCAGGGGAATACCGTAATCGTCATCCGAAAGCCAGGCAGGGTCGATAACAGGAGGGCAGTCCGAAAAATAAACTTGCCTTGCCTTGCCTTGCCTAAGACTAAGTACATTAATACTTATACTTTAGTATACTTTTTACATCTTAGACTTCTTTATGTTATGGGTGTAGCGGATACATATGTTAGTTTATGGATTATGAACGGGGCACCATCCTGATTGCTCAGGAACCAGTATTGTGATAACGGAGTTAGGTGGAATATGGTTTGATCAGTCTCATTACTAAAGGGTTAAGTTCTGGTTCCGCGCAGTGACCTAATACCATCGACCAAAATATGCGTTTACCACCGTGACCAGATGAATAAATGTCCACATTTATTAAATGGTTAATATTACAATTGATACAAAGCATATGAATGATTTGGCTCAAATTGAAACTAAACCTATATGTGAATCTACTAATTTAAACCAGGGATATAATAGTGAACAACAAAGAATATAAAATTAAACAACAATAGCGAGTGATAAACAACTGTCGGATCATGAGATTTATTTATTTAACTATCCTAAGGCTTGCCTAACTAGCGTAGGACCCAGGGACGGACACGAGGTCTTTAGAGAGAGAATAGAAAAGAAGAAAGAGGAAGTTTGGGCAGGTTAATGGTAACAGTATTTACTATTTTGGACTCCGGGAGAAATAGCAGCTGGCAACCCCAAAACAGCATATGAACTGAGCGTCTTACTTCGAAGGAGAGACGTGGTTACGCGGACCAACCGGTGCGCGTTCACGGTTCGTTTCTTGAGGCGGCTAAGGTCTGCGGAGCAGGTCACGTGAGACGGCTCGGGTCGCGGAGGCTTAGCGGTGACGTCACAGTCGAAGCTTGAGGGCGCAGACAAACTTGTGCAGATGACTTGACTGAGAAAGAAGATGAGCTTGACTTGAACGACTAGACGAAATAAAAGTACTTTTGACGACGAAACGTAGAATAAAGAAAATAAAAGAAAATAAAGAAGAATCTTCTGTTGGACTCTGTGAGAGCGTTAGTTGCGGTCTCTTGGCATCGCTCTTCTGGACACTGCGGTGTTCGGCGTGAGTCCAGCGAACAGTCGCGATGGTTTGGCGTGTTCGAGTCTTTGAGTCTCGGCGACTCTGGCGAAGTTCTCCAAGTCTTCCCAAATTACCAGGCTGCCAAGCTCATTGTTTCGCTTCGAGCTAGGGCTTTTAAAACAAGTTTTAGGGGCGTAATTGTAAGGCGCTTTCATGTTCATCAGGCCATTGACCATTGGCCTTTATTAATGAATATTCATGACCTCTGCCCAGACAGGGGAGAGAAAGAGAGAGAGAGAGAGGGGGGGAGAGCGAGGAGTGCCCGTCTTTCCAGGTCTAGTTAATGACTTAACCAAAGAAGACAGATTAACACAATTCGAAGACAAAGTAAACTAATCCTAAATAAATTGTCTTACATACTCTGCCTAAACAAGAACTAATTTGGTTCTATTAGTCTACACATTGAGCCATTCTCAATTTCCACTTTTGGACAACAAATGACATAATGCACAGACAGGCATAAATGTGAGGTCACATATGTACACATGAGAATGATTACATTCGATGAGTAACATACAAACTAATACATAGATATGCATCAATGTGGTGTGTTTATACAGTAACACGTATTCTAATAAGATCACTTAATACTGAATACATGAAAGATCATAAGTTGTGTCTTTATATCAACCACATGGCACAGTGTTCACATTTAAATGGTCTTGTGGTCCTTTGTTCTTAAGGCTGGAATGCTGAATACTGGTTTCAAGAATAATTCATCTTTCCTTGTATGGAAGGTAGTCAAGTTCGGTGTCTCTAGACTGCATTCGCCGTGCTGGTTCCTGTAGGCTGAATCCCAATTCTGTGTACAGATCAGATTTGGAGTTACAGAGATCTCTGAAATATTTGTATCTTCAGCTCTGGATTATAACACAGGACATAGAGTGGGTTTAAACTGTGGGCGATCAGATAAGGTTGGAATTTAGAGTTTTATGGTCCTTCCTGACTGTGGTCCCAGTGTCCTTCGACGAAGGTTGGTTTTGACCAGCCTCTCTTAGATGGCCTCTCTCCCAAGCTCAGGAGATCATAAGGTCAGCATTGTAGGCTTTTGGGAGGTAAACACCACTATGGATGTGGGTCCTTTGGGGCCTGTTGCTGTGTAAAGAATCAGTCTTTAAATTTACATGCAACCAAAGAGATGTGAGTCAGTTTCTCAGTTCAGTGGGAAAGGATTCCATTTTGGGTGTCACAGTGAAATGGCGTTTAGCTGTCTCCACTACATATCCCCCACTTGGTAGGGCATCCACGATAGTGGGTGGCATGCCACAAGATGGAGAGAGCTGAAGGATGCAGAGCATAACATGACACCAACATTCACATGCTTTATTGGGGTTGCCTCATGAAGAGAAGAGAAAGATAAAGAAATCATATAAGTAATAGGTTGGGCTAACTAGTATGACATTATCCTTATCTTGCACTACAAGGGTAACTCTAGGAGAACTAGGTCCTTATCCAGCTCATCTTCCCGCTGGTCACTGCCAGGGTAAGGATCTTTGCGTCTGACAAACTTGACTAGGTGGCTGGTACATTCGTCTAACTGGGTTTGCAGGATCCGAGTTCGCATTAGGTAGAAGTAGGCTATATTAAAACTAACACGTATCCTAACCCCACAACGGTGGCTAGTACGGTGTCTGGGGTTGACCAGGAATAGGAGATAGGTTGAGAAGGGGCGATAGGTAGGGACGCGATTTCCTTCAATACATTTCCTACTGGGGTCAAGTCAATCACTTGGGTACCTTCATACATGTAAGGGTATGTGTTTCTAGTTCTAGGCGGTGTTTCGCAAAGAAGTCAGTTATTTCTATTTCACTTTCATATTGATCAGGGTTTAACTGATACAGAGCCAAATCTCCAACATGCAGTATAGCTTTGGAGGCTTTAGAGGTGACGGTGACAGGGCACTGCGCACTGTTCATCAAAAATCAGAGGCCACGAATACCATTAGTACTATCACGTATAAACGATTTGGACGGTAGTGGATGTCTTTGACTTACGTACCCATGCATAATTTGGAAGAGTAAATTTGGTAGAGGTTTTCTGTAAACACTATGGGTAAGTTAACTAGGGAGATTGGTTCCCTATCTTGAGGGTTGCCATATATTAGAACCACACCACCTAAAGTATAGGCAAAGTGAGCCCACAAATCTGTGGAGGTTCCTTTAGTAGCTTTGGTCAAATTGTGTTGTACCAAAAAGAGAGGTACTAAATATGGAGGGGTTCTTCCCCTAGCAGAGCTATCAACGGAAGCGCGGATTCCACGCCACATGTCTGAAATAAGTGTGTTTACCAGTTGGGTGTGAGCATCATCAACATGTAGGACAGAGAGAAGCATATTAGCTGTTCATATGGTCTTATTTAAAACGATGCTGTAGGTGTTAAGCACTAAGACAGTGAGGTCGTTATAAAGCTGAATTTCAGGACTGCACTCAGCCAGGTTATCCTACTGAGATAATTGTACATCGTTAAGCTTATGCATATCATACGTTGTTTAACTATTTAACTACATGTTGGGCTAAGGGTCACCTTAGGGTTCACCCCCACTAAGTGTCTAGAGCACAAAGACAGCTTGGTTAGCACACATTGTGGGTGACATAATGGCCAGAGTAGAGTATGGATGAAGAGTTGTAGATAGCTCTATGGGATTTCTTTCTTTAGATTTTGTTCTCTAAGGTGGTCTTATGGGCTTTGATTTGATCGTGGTGAGCCCAAATAAAGTTGGATCCCCCCTTTCTGGAGGAACTTTGATTCGGTGGAGGAGTTCGTCAGTGATGGTGTGGGGCCCTGTGTAGTTTGAATAGGACTTATGAGCTAATTTCTCTGTGCATTGTCTGGCCCTGCCTGTAGGTGTGACGAACACAGAGGACCGCACCTTGTCCCCCACTTGGAACTCATGTTGGGATGCTTTGACGTCATAATAAGCTTTGCGTCTTCTAGCACTCTTTCTGAGATGTTGTTGTGCAAATGTGAATGTAGCCTTGCGGCGTTTGTGGAGGTTTGACCACGGAGAGGTTAGTCCTTGTTCTTGTCTTGGGGCTCTGTGAGTCAAAACTGAGGGCTGAAACTGGTGGCATACCAGGCAGTCTTTGATGTGGTTTATCCCATCTTTTATCATGCCAGGCCAGTAGGCAACTTGTTGCAGTGCTTGAGGTGTGGCCTTAACTCCTTTGTGGCCTTCACATGGAGAGTCATGGGCATGGATCAGCATTTCCCCCCTTTGGCTTCGAGGGACCACGAGCGCAGGTGAAGTGAGGGCCTCGGAGACATACGTAGGCAAGCCCTTGACTAGACAGAGTGAGGATCTAGCACTAAACAAGTCACTAAGGTCAGGAACAGTCTTACTGTCAGGTTCTAGAATGTCATGTGTCAGGGAATCGGAGAGGTATTGTGGCTTGTATCTCAAATGTGTGGCACACTGACGAGGGACTGGGTAGGGAAGCTGGTAATGGTTCCCGGACTTGTGCCCAGATTTTTAGCTGTTTGGAATCAATCAGTGGCTTGAATCAGTTAAGGAGATCCTTGCCAATGAGAAAGGGGATGGTCTCCAGGGGAGAAATGTGAACTGGGTGAACGAGGTTCATTGGGCCAATAGTCAGATGAATCCAGACTATTTTGTCCATTGCTATGCTTGTATGTGAGTAGGGTTGGACATTCAGGGGGTAACTTTGGGGCTGTAGCTCTTTGTTAGCTTTCCTGGTTATGGCTTTAACCTGATGGAACAAAGTGGTGGACATCAAGGTGAGGTCAGATGCTGTGTCTAACAGAGCTTCCTGAGTTAATGAATTTTCTAACTTCACTGACAGGTGGAGTTTGTGTGCAGCTCCTTTCTCACTGAGATGGCCTAGGAACTGTTGGAATGGAGGTTCATCTTGGATGATGGAGGGATCCTCCTGGCCGAGTCTTTCTTTTGGGTCTAATTGTACAACTAATACTGTCTTATGAGGGGTGGAGTTCACCTCTTCTTGAGGGGGGGTATTAGTGGTCTTCCCCCCACCGTATGGAGTTGGTGGGCAATAAGGCCTGATCTCTGTTTCACTGGAATTTTTGTAGAGTTCTTGTTTTGCTCTCTGGCGTTGTGGATGAATTTGTGGTCTGGGACTTTCTTCATTCAACGCTGTGACGGAGAGTGGGTCAACCTTAGGGGCTTTAGTGGCTTGAAGGGTTCCCGCTATTCGTTTGATGAACTCTAGGTCTTCTTGGCTCATGTTTCCAAGGGGGTTGTTGTTGTCAGTGGCTTTATCTCTGGGCTGGAGATCTATTTTGCAGTGAGTTTTACCATGCCTTTCCTCAGTTTGACCTGGATGACTATCATATTGTGGCTTGTTGTGTGAATATGATTTCATCTTTGGAAGGGTGTTGTTCCCTCTGTAGTTGCTGTGAGTTTGTTCTCCGTTCTGAGGGTCTGAGAACATAGCTTGGTGCTCTCTGAAGGAGCTTCGGCTGGTAGTAGAGTTGGACCGGTCTCTGTTTTGATCCCTCCAGCGGGATTGAGAGTGTCCGTGGCCTTCGTCAGGTGTTCGGGATTGGGGGCGTCCTCTGGCCTCATGGGTCAGGGTCGAGCCTGAGGGCTCCAAATCTGGGGCCTCTTCAAGCTCCAACCGTGGGAGTTTGGAGTCTGAGTTCTGGACCTTTGGAGGTTTGGACCGCTTTTGGGTATGTTTGATGAAACCTTTAATGGCTAGATTACGAAGCTGTCGGCTAGATAGTGTTTGGGGACAGGCTGCCACTCCTAACTGGTGGCTAGTATTGGGATGGAGGTTGTGGACAAATAATGTCTTGAAGTTTATGTCTTCCTCCATTTCAGGTTCATTGCGAGACCCAAAGTAGGCCTGACGGAGGCGGGAATAGTATTGTTGGGGTGATTCCTGCCTTTGCTGTTTTGTTTCCATAGCTGCTATCAATCCCGTCTGATGTAAATGGTTGGAGAATTCGTCTTCTAATGCATGGCAGAGCAGGTTATAGTCTGCTCTTATCTGGAGAGACTGACGTTCGATGAAGCTACTGACCTCCCTGCTAGATGTCACCTTTATGAGGTACACCTTGTCATCTACAGTGGCGCAGGGGAATTTTCTCAGGTAGTATTCAATGTATTTTAAGTACATGCTGACATCGTTATCACTATTGGGCTTTGGTTCGAAGCGGATGATGTTACGCGCTATTTTGTCAAGCTCTCTGTCAGAGGGTCTTAGAGGCGGGTAGCCTCCTGGCGACTGGCCTTCTGTAGAGGACCCGAGGCTGGCTAGGTCTATGTGGCCAGGCTTGTTTGGAGGGACTGAGGGGTGTCCCGAAGTGAAAGCATGTGTGGTAGGCAGCCCTATATGCCTTGTTGGGCTACCTTGGTGGCTGGACGCGGGACTCTGTCTCTCCGGGTAAGGGTTTTCCCACTCAGGTCTTCTGCTCTGTTCAGGGTTCAGGGAATGATGTCTTTCGTTCCGGTAAGCGGTGGAACTTCTCTCTGGGAGTTCCCTTCGTGAGGATGGACTCCATGTTTCAGTTTTGGCTTCTGCAAACTCGACCTCTAACTTGCGCTGATTTTGTTGCGATACTACTAGGTCATACTTTGCCTTTGACAATTCAGACATGAGTTCTTGTCTTTCAAGATTAGTTTCTTCTCGAGTCTGGTTTCTTAGTTTGGTGGCTTCAACAATCTCTCTTCTTAATTGGGTGTTTTCTTCTTCTATTTGGCGGCTTACTTGGATGGCATTACTGAACTTCTTCTGCCATTGGTCTCTTTCATCATAAGCGGCTTTCAACTGTGTGATGGTCAGGAGGGCTATCTTGCTTATGACCTCGGTGAGCTCTTGACCCTTGAGTTGTTTAGTTATGTGTGATGCTATGCAGTCAGTCATGAGGTCAGTTAGTCTAGTGGGTTCAGCTTGTTGAGCTTCCTCTAAGTAGCCAGGGACTATGTCTTTGGTTAGTTCCTGCAAGGTGACTTCTACATCTCTCATGGTGTCGTCTCTCTTTGGGGCGCTTGCCTGACCTGACTTACTCATGGTGTGTGAGTTAGGTTTTATCTGCTAGAGTTTTGACTTGGGTCAGCTAGATCTGATGGTGTTTGAAGGTAGTTATTGCAAGATTTTCTAGCGTATGTGGGTAGTGGTCTGACCCGTATGTAAATAACAAAACAAACAAAAGAAAACAGATATGTGTATAAGACTAAATAGAGGATTATAAAAGTATGGTTAAATGTGCTTTAAATGATTGTTTCAGTAATACTTAGTGAAAGTAAAAGAATTAAAACAACAAATAAGACAAAATGTGTATACAAAAAGAAAATTATTTAAAAGACTAGATAAGTGGGAAGTATTTGGTTATATGGGATTTAATGTAAGTTCCAATTTAAATTAAAATTAAAATTTCACTTAATACTATAAAACAAGAACTGTTGAGCTGTCTTTGCTCTAGGATTGTGGGGTTGATTAACTTTAGTTACTTTATTACTAATTGGTAAAAGTGGATCTAAACAACAATAATATTAATAACTCAATATTAATCACTTCTATACAATGGCTTTATATGGTACAGTATAACACATTATACTACTTTAACTAGGTACATAAACAGCATGTGGCATTTAAATCTTTAAAGCAATTTCTGTTTCAACACTTCACTTGTATTGACATTCCATGTGCAGCCGCACGATGGAGACACAAGGCTACGTTTCAAAAGGCGAGGGCTAGCTTTCCAAAGCTAACCAGTTTAGCTATTGTTTCCTTCCTACTGGGGAGCGCTAAACAATTATACTTAAGCAACAATGTGTGGCTTTCCACGCGAGGGAGACAAAGAGTTCGCTTTCACAACACAGTAGGCTAGCCTTAGCAGGCCATCTAGCTAGTTCAGCTAACAGGTTCCCTTTCCGCTAGGCAACGAGTAACGTCAGAGGTGACGTATTTTAGCACCGCCTACACAAGCTGGTCTCAGCGCAGCTTCAGTTTGCGTTCAGTTTAACTTAACCTCAGAAGGATGTACATTGATCTCAGACGACCACGTCTAGAGATGCTATAGTTTAGTTCAATCTTTTCGTTAGTTAAGCACTTAAAAAAAACAGCAAGAGCACCGCTGCGTTTCCACAATTACAATCAATGTTAAAAATTTTATCACAATATCAACTACTTGTTTAAAGGTTAATTAAGACTCATAAATATTTAATTTGCCATGGGTTCATCGTTGAGCAACGACCGCGCTGTGGCATTCACAAATACACAATTTACCGTGCGCCTAAGCGCCACCTGAAAGGATTAAATTGCAATTTGTGGCTCTTGGGCTTTGACTTGAGATGCTGGAACACGCAGCCCTCTCAAGTTGTCCGTCAAGACAAGATATTAACTTCGGATAAACGCGAAGAAGAATCTCTCGCCTTTAACTCGTATTTCCAAGGTTCGTCCGTTGTCAGGCTAGGGCCGAACCTTGTCCCCGAAATATCGAGCTTGGTCACTTCAGACAGAATTTACGGTACCCGCGTAAACTCAGCTTATGACCGAGATATAAACTTAAAGTTGGTAACCGCAACTTCAATTTTCTACCTCTTTTCCTACAGAAAATGTCAAATTTCCTACAGAATTGCACTAGGGCAAGTGCGCTACAGCTGATCTTAAAGAAAGCTTCACTGACATAAACACGACGTGAATCATTTTACATAAAACACAAGTCATTTGCTCACATTCAACCAGTAAAGACATGGGATTATGGAAATAATTAATAACGGTAGCAGTACATTTCTGACCAATAGCTAGATATGACAACGGAACCCTCACACGGGCAGCACCATTATATGTAGCGGATACATATGTTAGTTTATGGATTATGAACGGGGCACCATCCTGATTGCTCAGGAACCAGTATTGTGATAACGGAGTTAGGTGGAATATGGTTTGATCAGTCTCATTACTAAAGGGTTAAGTTCTGGTTCCGCGCAGTGACCTAATACCATCGACCAAAATATGCGTTTACCACCGTGACCAGATGAATAAATGTCCACATTTATTAAATGGTTAATATTACAATTGATACAAAGCATATGAATGATTTGGCTCAAATTGAAACTAAACCTATATGTGAATCTACTAATTTAAACCAGGGATATAATAGTGAACAACAAAGAATATAAAATTAAACAACAATAGCGAGTGATAAACAACTGTCGGATCATGAGATTTATTTATTTAACTATCCTAAGGCTTGCCTAACTAGCGTAGGACCCAGGGACGGACACGAGGTCTTTAGAGAGAGAATAGAAAAGAAGAAAGAGGAAGTTTGGGCAGGTTAATGGTAACAGTATTTACTATTTTGGACTCCGGGAGAAATAGCAGCTGGCAACCCCAAAACAGCATATGAACTGAGCGTCTTACTTCGAAGGAGAGACGTGGTTACGCGGACCAACCGGTGCGCGTTCACGGTTCGTTTCTTGAGGCGGCTAAGGTCTGCGGAGCAGGTCACGTGAGACGGCTCGGGTCGCGGAGGCTTAGCGGTGACGTCACAGTCGAAGCTTGAGGGCGCAGACAAACTTGTGCAGATGACTTGACTGAGAAAGAAGATGAGCTTGACTTGAACGACTAGACGAAATAAAAGTACTTTTGACGACGAAACGTAGAATAAAGAAAATAAAAGAAAATAAAGAAGAATCTTCTGTTGGACTCTGTGAGAGCGTTAGTTGCGGTCTCTTGGCATCGCTCTTCTGGACACTGCGGTGTTCGGCGTGAGTCCAGCGAACAGTCGCGATGGTTTGGCGTGTTCGAGTCTTTGAGTCTCGGCGACTCTGGCGAAGTTCTCCAAGTCTTCCCAAATTACCAGGCTGCCAAGCTCATTGTTTCGCTTCGAGCTAGGGCTTTTAAAACAAGTTTTAGGGGCGTAATTGTAAGGCGCTTTCATGTTCATCAGGCCATTGACCATTGGCCTTTATTAATGAATATTCATGACCTCTGCCCAGACAGGGGAGAGAAAGAGAGAGAGAGAGAGGGGGGGAGAGCGAGGAGTGCCCGTCTTTCCAGGTCTAGTTAATGACTTAACCAAAGAAGACAGATTAACACAATTCGAAGACAAAGTAAACTAATCCTAAATAAATTGTCTTACATACTCTGCCTAAACAAGAACTAATTTGGTTCTATTAGTCTACACATTGAGCCATTCTCAATTTCCACTTTTGGACAACAAATGACATAATGCACAGACAGGCATAAATGTGAGGTCACATACGTACACATGAGAATGATTACATTCGATGAGTAACATACAAACTAATACATAGATATGCATCAATGTGGTGTGTTTATACAGTAACACGTATTCTAATAAGATCACTTAATACTGAATACATGAAAGATCATAAGTTGTGTCTTTATATCAACCACATGGCACAGTGTTCACATTTAAATGGTCTTGTGGTCCTTTGTTCTTAAGGCTGGAATGCTGAATACTGGTTTCAAGAATAATTCATCTTTCCTTGTATGGAAGGTAGTCAAGTTCGGTGTCTCTAGACTGCATTCGCCGAGCTGGTTCCTGTAGGCTGAATCCCAATTCTGTGTACAGATCAGATTTGGAGTTACAGAGATCTCTGAAATATTTGTATCTTCAGCTCTGGATTATAACACAGGACATAGAGTGGGTTTAAACTGTGGGCGATCAGATAAGGTTGGAATTTAGAGTTTTATGGTCCTTCCTGACTGTGGTCCCAGTGTCCTTCGACGAAGGTTGGTTTTGACCAGCCTCTCTTAGATGGCCTCTCTCCCAAGCTCAGGAGATCATAAGGTCAGCATTGTAGGCTTTTGGGAGGTAAACACCACTATGGATGTGGGTCCTTTGGGGCCTGTTGCTGTGTAAAGAATCAGTCTTTAAATTTACATGCAACCAAAGAGATGTGAGTCAGTTTCTCAGTTCAGTGGGAAAGGATTCCATTTTGGGTGTCACAGTGAAATGGCGTTTAGCTGTCTCCACTACATATCCCCCACTTGGTAGGGCATCCACGATAGTGGGTGGCATGCCACAAGATGGAGAGAGCTGAAGGATGCAGAGCATAACATGACACCAACATTCACATGCTTTATTGGGGTTGCCTCATGAAGAGAAGAGAAAGATAAAGAAATCATATAAGTAATAGGTTGGGCTAACTAGTATGACATTATCCTTATCTTGCACTACAAGGGTAACTCTAGGAGAACTAGGTCCTTATCCAGCTCATCTTCCCGCTGGTCACTGCCAGGGTAAGGATCTTTGCGTCTGACAAACTTGACTAGGTGGCTGGTACATTCGTCTAACTGGGTTTGCAGGATCCGAGTTCGCATTAGGTAGAAGTAGGCTATATTAAAACTAACACGTATCCTAACCCCACAACGGTGGCTAGTACGGTGTCTGGGGTTGACCAGGAATAGGAGATAGGTTGAGAAGGGGCGATAGGTAGGGACGCGATTTCCTTCAATACATTTCCTACTGGGGTCAAGTCAATCACTTGGGTACCTTCATACATGTAAGGGTATGTGTTTCTAGTTCTAGGCGGTGTTTCGCAAAGAAGTCAGTTATTTCTATTTCACTTTCATATTGATCAGGGTTTAACTGATACAGAGCCAAATCTCCAACATGCAGTATAGCTTTGGAGGCTTTAGAGGTGACGGTGACAGGGCACTGCGCACTGTTCATCAAAAATCAGAGGCCACGAATACCATTAGTACTATCACGTATAAACGATTTGGACGGTAGTGGATGTCTTTGACTTACGTACCCATGCATAATTTGGAAGAGTAAATTTGGTAGAGGTTTTCTGTAAACACTATGGGTAAGTTAACTAGGGAGATTGGTTCCCTATCTTGAGGGTTGCCATATATTAGAACCACACCACCTAAAGTATAGGCAAAGTGAGCCCACAAATCTGTGGAGGTTCCTTTAGTAGCTTTGGTCAAATTGTGTTGTACCAAAAAGAGAGGTACTAAATATGGAGGGGTTCTTCCCCTAGCAGAGCTATCAACGGAAGCGCGGATTCCACGCCACATGTCTGAAATAAGTGTGTTTACCAGTTGGGTGTGAGCATCATCAACATGTAGGACAGAGAGAAGCATATTAGCTGTTCATATGGTCTTATTTAAAACGATGCTGTAGGTGTTAAGCACTAAGACAGTGAGGTCGTTATAAAGCTGAATTTCAGGACTGCACTCAGCCAGGTTATCCTACTGAGATAATTGTACATCGTTAAGCTTATGCATATCATACGTTGTTTAACTATTTAACTACATGTTGGGCTAAGGGTCACCTTAGGGTTCACCCCCACTAAGTGTCTAGAGCACAAAGACAGCTTGGTTAGCACACATTGTGGGTGACATAATGGCCAGAGTAGAGTATGGATGAAGAGTTGTAGATAGCTCTATGGGATTTCTTTCTTTAGATTTTGTTCTCTAAGGTGGTCTTATGGGCTTTGATTTGATCGTGGTGAGCCCAAATAAAGTTGGATCCCCCCTTTCTGGAGGAACTTTGATTCGGTGGAGGAGTTCGTCAGTGATGGTGTGGGGCCCTGTGTAGTTTGAATAGGACTTATGAGCTAATTTCTCTGTGCATTGTCTGGCCCTGCCTGTAGGTGTGACGAACACAGAGGACCGCACCTTGTCCCCCACTTGGAACTCATGTTGGGATGCTTTGACGTCATAATAAGCTTTGCGTCTTCTAGCACTCTTTCTGAGATGTTGTTGTGCAAATGTGAATGTAGCCTTGCGGCGTTTGTGGAGGTTTGACCACGGAGAGGTTAGTCCTTGTTCTTGTCTTGGGGCTCTGTGAGTCAAAACTGAGGGCTGAAACTGGTGGCATACCAGGCAGTCTTTGATGTGGTTTATCCCATCTTTTATCATGCCAGGCCAGTAGGCAACTTGTTGCAGTGCTTGAGGTGTGGCCTTAACTCCTTTGTGGCCTTCACATGGAGAGTCATGGGCATGGATCAGCATTTCCCCCCTTTGGCTTCGAGGGACCACGAGCGCAGGTGAAGTGAGGGCCTCGGAGACATACGTAGGCAAGCCCTTGACTAGACAGAGTGAGGATCTAGCACTAAACAAGTCACTAAGGTCAGGAACAGTCTTACTGTCAGGTTCTAGAATGTCATGTGTCAGGGAATCGGAGAGGTATTGTGGCTTGTATCTCAAATGTGTGGCACACTGACGAGGGACTGGGTAGGGAAGCTGGTAATGGTTCCCGGACTTGTGCCCAGATTTTTAGCTGTTTGGAATCAATCAGTGGCTTGAATCGGTTAAGGAGATCCTTGCCAATGAGAAAGGGGATGGTCTCCAGGGGAGAAATGTGAACTGGGTGAACGAGGTTCATTGGGCCAATAGTCAGATGAATCCAGACTATTTTGTCCATTGCTATGCTTGTATGTGAGTAGGGTTGGACATTCAGGGGGTAACTTTGGGGCTGTAGCTCTTTGTTAGCTTTCCTGGTTATGGCTTTAACCTGATGGAACAAAGTGGTGGACATCAAGGTGAGGTCAGATGCTGTGTCTAACAGAGCTTCCTGAGTTAATGAATTTTCTAACTTCACTGACAGGTGGAGTTTGTGTGCAGCTCCTTTCTCACTGAGATGGCCTAGGAACTGTTGGAATGGAGGTTCATCTTGGATGATGGAGGGATCCTCCTGGCCGAGTCTTTCTTTTGGGTCTAATTGTACAACTAATACTGTCTTATGAGGGGTGGAGTTCACCTCTTCTTGAGGGGGGGTATTAGTGGTCTTCCCCCCACCGTATGGAGTTGGTGGGCAATAAGGCCTGATCTCTGTTTCACTGGAATTTTTGTAGAGTTCTTGTTTTGCTCTCTGGCGTTGTGGATGAATTTGTGGTCTGGGACTTTCTTCATTCAACGCTGTGACGGAGAGTGGGTCAACCTTAGGGGCTTTAGTGGCTTGAAGGGTTCCCGCTATTCGTTTGATGAACTCTAGGTCTTCTTGGCTCATGTTTCCAAGGGGGTTGTTGTTGTCAGTGGCTTTATCTCTGGGCTGGAGATCTATTTTGCAGTGAGTTTTACCATGCCTTTCCTCAGTTTGACCTGGATGACTATCATATTGTGGCTTGTTGTGTGAATATGATTTCATCTTTGGAAGGGTGTTGTTCCCTCTGTAGTTGCTGTGAGTTTGTTCTCCGTTCTGAGGGTCTGAGAACATAGCTTGGTGCTCTCTGAAGGAGCTTCGGCTGGTAGTAGAGTTGGACCGGTCTCTGTTTTGATCCCTCCAGCGGGATTGAGAGTGTCCGTGGCCTTCGTCAGGTGTTCGGGATTGGGGGCGTCCTCTGGCCTCATGGGTCAGGGTCGAGCCTGAGGGCTCCAAATCTGGGGCCTCTTCAAGCTCCAACCGTGGGAGTTTGGAGTCTGAGTTCTGGACCTTTGGAGGTTTGGACCGCTTTTGGGTATGTTTGATGAAACCTTTAATGGCTAGATTACGAAGCTGTCGGCTAGATAGTGTTTGGGGACAGGCTGCCACTCCTAACTGGTGGCTAGTATTGGGATGGAGGTTGTGGACAAATAATGTCTTGAAGTTTATGTCTTCCTCCATTTCAGGTTCATTGCGAGACCCAAAGTAGGCCTGACGGAGGCGGGAATAGTATTGTTGGGGTGATTCCTGCCTTTGCTGTTTTGTTTCCATAGCTGCTATCAATCCCGTCTGATGTAAATGGTTGGAGAATTCGTCTTCTAATGCATGGCAGAGCAGGTTATAGTCTGCTCTTATCTGGAGAGACTGACGTTCGATGAAGCTACTGACCTCCCTGCTAGATGTCACCTTTATGAGGTACACCTTGTCATCTACAGTGGCGCAGGGGAATTTTCTCAGGTAGTATTCAATGTATTTTAAGTACATGCTGACATCGTTATCACTATTGGGCTTTGGTTCGAAGCGGATGATGTTACGCGCTATTTTGTCAAGCTCTCTGTCAGAGGGTCTTAGAGGCGGGTAGCCTCCTGGCGACTGGCCTTCTGTAGAGGACCCGAGGCTGGCTAGGTCTATGTGGCCAGGCTTGTTTGGAGGGACTGAGGGGTGTCCCGAAGTGAAAGCATGTGTGGTAGGCAGCCCTATATGCCTTGTTGGGCTACCTTGGTGGCTGGACGCGGGACTCTGTCTCTCCGGGTAAGGGTTTTCCCACTCAGGTCTTCTGCTCTGTTCAGGGTTCAGGGAATGATGTCTTTCGTTCCGGTAAGCGGTGGAACTTCTCTCTGGGAGTTCCCTTCGTGAGGATGGACTCCATGTTTCAGTTTTGGCTTCTGCAAACTCGACCTCTAACTTGCGCTGATTTTGTTGCGATACTACTAGGTCATACTTTGCCTTTGACAATTCAGACATGAGTTCTTGTCTTTCAAGATTAGTTTCTTCTCGAGTCTGGTTTCTTAGTTTGGTGGCTTCAACAATCTCTCTTCTTAATTGGGTGTTTTCTTCTTCTATTTGGCGGCTTACTTGGATGGCATTACTGAACTTCTTCTGCCATTGGTCTCTTTCATCATAAGCGGCTTTCAACTGTGTGATGGTCAGGAGGGCTATCTTGCTTATGACCTCGGTGAGCTCTCGACCCTTGAGTTGTTTAGTTATGTGTGATGCTATGCAGTCAGTCATGAGGTCAGTTAGTCTAGTGGGTTCAGCTTGTTGAGCTTCCTCTAAGTAGCCAGGGACTATGTCTTTGGTTAGTTCCTGCAAGGTGACTTCTACATCTCTCATGGTGTCGTCTCTCTTTGGGGCGCTTGCCTGACCTGACTTACTCATGGTGTGTGAGTTAGGTTTTATCTGCTAGAGTTTTGACTTGGGTCAGCTAGATCTGATGGTGTTTGAAGGTAGTTATTGCAAGATTTTCTAGCGTATGTGGGTAGTGGTCTGACCCGTATGTAAATAACAAAACAAACAAAAGAAAACAGATATGTGTATAAGACTAAATAGAGGATTATAAAAGTATGGTTAAATGTGCTTTAAATGATTGTTTCAGTAATACTTAGTGAAAGTAAAAGAATTAAAACAACAAATAAGACAAAATGTGTATACAAAAAGAAAATTATTTAAAAGACTAGATAAGTGGGAAGTATTTGGTTATATGGGATTTAATGTAAGTTCCAATTTAAATTAAAATTAAAATTTCACTTAATACTATAAAACAAGAACTGTTGAGCTGTCTTTGCTCTAGGATTGTGGGGTTGATTAACTTTAGTTACTTTATTACTAATTGGTAAAAGTGGATCTAAACAACAATAATATTAATAACTCAATATTAATCACTTCTATACAATGGCTTTATATGGTACAGTATAACACATTATACTACTTTAACTAGGTACATAAACAGCATGTGGCATTTAAATCTTTAAAGCAATTTCTGTTTCAACACTTCACTTGTATTGACATTCCATGTGCAGCCGCACGATGGAGACACAAGGCTACGTTTCAAAAGGCGAGGGCTAGCTTTCCAAAGCTAACCAGTTTAGCTATTGTTTCCTTCCTACTGGGGAGCGCTAAACAATTATACTTAAGCAACAATGTGTGGCTTTCCACGCGAGGGAGACAAAGAGTTCGCTTTCACAACACAGTAGGCTAGCCTTAGCAGGCCATCTAGCTAGTTCAGCTAACAGGTTCCCTTTCCGCTAGGCAACGAGTAACGTCAGAGGTGACGTATTTTAGCACCGCCTACACAAGCTGGTCTCAGCGCAGCTTCAGTTTGCGTTCAGTTTAACTTAACCTCAGAAGGATGTACATTGATCTCAGACGACCACGTCTAGAGATGCTATAGTTTAGTTCAATCTTTTCGTTAGTTAAGCACTTAAAAAAAACAGCAAGAGCACCGCTGCGTTTCCACAATTACAATCAATGTTAAAAATTTTATCACAATATCAACTACTTGTTTAAAGGTTAATTAAGACTCATAAATATTTAATTTGCCATGGGTTCATCGTTGAGCAACGACCGCGCTGTGGCATTCACAAATACACAATTTACCGTGCGCCTAAGCGCCACCTGAAAGGATTAAATTGCAATTTGTGGCTCTTGGGCTTTGACTTGAGATGCTGGAACACGCAGCCCTCTCAAGTTGTCCGTCAAGACAAGATATTAACTTCGGATAAACGCGAAGAAGAATCTCTCGCCTTTAACTCGTATTTCCAAGGTTCGTCCGTTGTCAGGCTAGGGCCGAACCTTGTCCCCGAAATATCGAGCTTGGTCACTTCAGACAGAATTTACGGTACCCGCGTAAACTCAGCTTATGACCGAGATATAAACTTAAAGTTGGTAACCGCAACTTCAATTTTCTACCTCTTTTCCTACAGAAAATGTCAAATTTCCTACAGAATTGCACTAGGGCAAGTGCGCTACAGCTGATCTTAAAGAAAGCTTCACTGACATAAACACGACGTGAATCATTTTACATAAAACACAAGTCATTTGCTCACATTCAACCAGTAAAGACATGGGATTATGGAAATAATTAATAACGGTAGCAGTACATTTCTGACCAATAGCTAGATATGACAACGGAACCCTCACACGGGCAGCACCATTATATGTAGCGGATACATATGTTAGTTTATGGATTATGAACGGGGCACCATCCTGATTGCTCAGGAACCAGTATTGTGATAACGGAGTTAGGTGGAATATGGTTTGATCAGTCTCATTACTAAAGGGTTAAGTTCTGGTTCCGCGCAGTGACCTAATACCATCGACCAAAATATGCGTTTACCACCGTGACCAGATGAATAAATGTCCACATTTATTAAATGGTTAATATTACAATTGATACAAAGCATATGAATGATTTGGCTCAAATTGAAACTAAACCTATATGTGAATCTACTAATTTAAACCAGGGATATAATAGTGAACAACAAAGAATATAAAATTAAACAACAATAGCGAGTGATAAACAACTGTCGGATCATGAGATTTATTTATTTAACTATCCTAAGGCTTGCCTAACTAGCGTAGGACCCAGGGACGGACACGAGGTCTTTAGAGAGAGAATAGAAAAGAAGAAAGAGGAAGTTTGGGCAGGTTAATGGTAACAGTATTTACTATTTTGGACTCCGGGAGAAATAGCAGCTGGCAACCCCAAAACAGCATATGAACTGAGCGTCTTACTTCGAAGGAGAGACGTGGTTACGCGGACCAACCGGTGCGCGTTCACGGTTCGTTTCTTGAGGCGGCTAAGGTCTGCGGAGCAGGTCACGTGAGACGGCTCGGGTCGCGGAGGCTTAGCGGTGACGTCACAGTCGAAGCTTGAGGGCGCAGACAAACTTGTGCAGATGACTTGACTGAGAAAGAAGATGAGCTTGACTTGAACGACTAGACGAAATAAAAGTACTTTTGACGACGAAACGTAGAATAAAGAAAATAAAAGAAAATAAAGAAGAATCTTCTGTTGGACTCTGTGAGAGCGTTAGTTGCGGTCTCTTGGCATCGCTCTTCTGGACACTGCGGTGTTCGGCGTGAGTCCAGCGAACAGTCGCGATGGTTTGGCGTGTTCGAGTCTTTGAGTCTCGGCGACTCTGGCGAAGTTCTCCAAGTCTTCCCAAATTACCAGGCTGCCAAGCTCATTGTTTCGCTTCGAGCTAGGGCTTTTAAAACAAGTTTTAGGGGCGTAATTGTAAGGCGCTTTCATGTTCATCAGGCCATTGACCATTGGCCTTTATTAATGAATATTCATGACCTCTGCCCAGACAGGGGAGAGAAAGAGAGAGAGAGAGAGGGGGGGAGAGCGAGGAGTGCCCGTCTTTCCAGGTCTAGTTAATGACTTAACCAAAGAAGACAGATTAACACAATTCGAAGACAAAGTAAACTAATCCTAAATAAATTGTCTTACATACTCTGCCTAAACAAGAACTAATTTGGTTCTATTAGTCTACACATTGAGCCATTCTCAATTTCCACTTTTGGACAACAAATGACATAATGCACAGACAGGCATAAATGTGAGGTCACATACGTACACATGAGAATGATTACATTCGATGAGTAACATACAAACTAATACATAGATATGCATCAATGTGGTGTGTTTATACAGTAACACGTATTCTAATAAGATCACTTAATACTGAATACATGAAAGATCATAAGTTGTGTCTTTATATCAACCACATGGCACAGTGTTCACATTTAAATGGTCTTGTGGTCCTTTGTTCTTAAGGCTGGAATGCTGAATACTGGTTTCAAGAATAATTCATCTTTCCTTGTATGGAAGGTAGTCAAGTTCGGTGTCTCTAGACTGCATTCGCCGAGCTGGTTCCTGTAGGCTGAATCCCAATTCTGTGTACAGATCAGATTTGGAGTTACAGAGATCTCTGAAATATTTGTATCTTCAGCTCTGGATTATAACACAGGACATAGAGTGGGTTTAAACTGTGGGCGATCAGATAAGGTTGGAATTTAGAGTTTTATGGTCCTTCCTGACTGTGGTCCCAGTGTCCTTCGACGAAGGTTGGTTTTGACCAGCCTCTCTTAGATGGCCTCTCTCCCAAGCTCAGGAGATCATAAGGTCAGCATTGTAGGCTTTTGGGAGGTAAACACCACTATGGATGTGGGTCCTTTGGGGCCTGTTGCTGTGTAAAGAATCAGTCTTTAAATTTACATGCAACCAAAGAGATGTGAGTCAGTTTCTCAGTTCAGTGGGAAAGGATTCCATTTTGGGTGTCACAGTGAAATGGCGTTTAGCTGTCTCCACTACATGGGTCTGTCTCAAAACCTAGTGAGCTCTCTACGTAGGCACTGACTATGTAGACAGCTGTTTAACTAGACAACGTTCTAACCGCCATCCAGCCTCATAAGGCACATTATTGGGACGCTCTAGTTAGACAGCGACTGCGTCACGACTTGGCCCCGCCCACAGCACGCGCCCGCTGTTTACTCACCTCAGCTGCGGGAAACACCTCGGGTCATCGCTATACCGGCATTATGGACGAACCTCTTGCAGTTTTTATTGCAATTTTAATTGTTTTTGCGCTGGAGGAAGAGCGACGGAGAAGTGAAAGCCGACGTGCTGCAGCCAGACGCCGAAATTTAAGAAGATGAGCGCTGCTTTCTGTCCTTGAACGGATCTGGTCAGATTTTCTCTGAGGTAAAAACTTTCCTCTTGTACTTGATTTCAACAATTAATCCCCCCCTATTATAATGCTGTCTTTTAAGCATAAAAGGTGTGTTTTTAAAGGATAAAACTCATCTGCAAATACGCATTTTATACATTCGTATAAAACCCTTCGTGTTTTGTGTGCAGCCGCTGTGTGCCACACACCCAGTGGAGGGGAGTGCGGCTTGGTTGGGTCTGTCACGGTGAGGCGGCCCCCTACCGGTCGCCTCCGTCCACAACGGCTGTTGTTGTTGTTGTTTTGTGACGTTGTGTGCGTCCCTCAGGTGGGCGGAGCCCATGATCCGTCTCACCTGAGGGTCGTTTGTTCATCTATATATGTCTTGTCTTTGTACCAGTTGACCGCTGGTCATTATATCCTTAATTTGGATCTATTGCACGGGTTTTGGTTTGCACACTTTCTATTAAACCATCCTTTTTCCCTGAGACTTGGCGTCGATTTCAAATTTCTCTAGGTGAAAATCTCCTTCTCTCGTACGTTCTCCTCCACAGCGCGGGGTCTTGCACCCTCACAGTTTGTTAGCCCTCACAGTTTGTTAGCCCTGCTGGGTTAATAAGACATGTATGTGGGCTTTTTAACGTGATAGCCAGTGTTCAGATATACAAATGATTTCCACTCTTTTAGGGACCAGATCAGCAATCGAAGCCTTTAAAAAGGCTCGAATGGAAAAAGAGAGGCTCTTCACCGGGCAGAAAAACTCTGCTCTCTCAGCTTGGAAGTAAGAGCTTATTTTAGCCAACTAGTTAGTTATTAAACGATAATATATTCTTATTCTATTCCATCTTAAATGATGCAGCTGTTACACTTTGATACACTAAACCAGCTAGCTAACTGGTTCTGATTACAATAATAAAATGATAGGTTTGTGGCAAATAAGTTTAAGTTTAAGCACAGATAAGACAATGAAATAAACATTTAAAACTAGAACATTAAACAAACATGAATGATGTATGTACAATATTTACATAAAGAATATTGGCAGTGCAAATGTATAACATTTTGTCACGGTACGGCGGCCCCCTACTGGTCGCCCCCGTCTACAGCAGCAGCTTGTCCTGTGGGTGTGGTGTTGTGTTCATCCCTCAGGTGGGCGGAGCCCGCGATCCGTCTCACCTGAGGGTCATTTGTTCGTCTATATATGTCTTGTCTTTGTACCAGTTGACTGCTGGTTATTATATCCTTAATTCGGATCAGTTCACGGGTTTTGGTTTGCGCACTTTACATATTAAACCATCCTATTTCCCTGAGACTTGGCGTGATCGCTTCCATTTATTTTCGCTCACCCTGCCCGTCACAGAATAACCAGCCACCTTCGGAAGCCGCCAGTCTCCTTTACTTTTTCCTTCGTTCGTGGTCATGTCTCGTGGTAAGTGTTTGTCTGCGTGGTGTTTTGTTTGAAGAGCTCTGCCGTGCTTTTGTGTTGTGTGTGTGTGTGTGTGTGTGTGTGTGTAGCACGGCGAGGACCAGGGCAGTCTGCCCTGAGACAGCTCTTCATGTCCGTTGTTTGTGTGTCGGAAGAGTTTCGCCATGCGTTTGTTTTGTGTGTTGCACGGCGAGGACCAGGGCGTCTTCCCTGTATACTCTTCATGTTTTGTGTGGGTGAAGTGTACGTGTGAATGGGCGTGTGGACCAGTGTGCGTGCTCGTGGTGTTATATGTTTAGTGTTTCGTGTGTGACGCGGGTGCTGCTCGTCACTGTCGCCTCGCTCCCCTGTCGTCTTGTGTTTTGTGTGGGGGAGCGACTGCGAACCTGAGCGGCACGTCACAATACTACCGAGCGCGCATGTAAGAGTCCCGTTCGTTCATTGTTTGTACACTGTTTTTTGTTTGTCTAGTCTTTGCGTGTGTGTTGTTCTTGCGTGCCTGTGATATGTTGTATGTAATTCCACACATGCTCCTCCCCCTTGAGTGTGTGTTGGGGGTGGACCAGTGATGGTCCCATGCCACAGAGCGTGGTATGGAGGGCGTCGCTCCTGAGGGAGGCCCTGACCAGGAACGTGGGGGGTTCTCCTGAGCAGGTGGAAGTCCCCTGCTGAGACGGAGACCCCTCCCCCATTGTTGGGGGGGATCAGGGTAGTGCGCGTATGTGTTTTGTGTTGGTGTGTGTGGGTGTGTGTGTGTGCATTTGTGTTTTATGTGCAGGTGTTTCTCCCTGGCGGTGGATCGTGGCGTTCCTGGGCCTTGTGGAGGTCTCCACCTGGCAGGAGCCCCCTTATGTTGTGGGGTGACCGGAGCCCGGTCTTAAAGAGCCCCTCCCTAGAGGGTTGGGGCCCCCGGATGTTTGGGGACCATGGGGCTCCGGTCTGAAGAGCTCCTGCACAAGACGGAGACCCTTCCACGGGGTCCTGGAGGTGACGTAGCCACGCCCCAGGGAGGTAACCTGCACACACATACACCCCGGACGGACAAGGAGCCGTGGCCCGTCGTCCTCGCACCTGTGGGGCTATGCGGCTTAATGCCGGTTGGGGCGTGAGGGCCTTGTGACCGACCGGGGCGTGGTTTTGTCTTGTTGACGGCCCAGTCGGTCCAGGGTCCCGCCCAGGTAGGTGAGCTAACCTGTGTTTGTGTTTTGTGTTTCAGCTCTGGGACTACAGGGGGTGTGTCCCTTGTCCCTGCCTGCCTGCCCCTTTGTTTTGTGTGCTGCTGCTGTAGGCCGCACAGCTGGTGGAGGGGAGTGCGGCTTGGAGGGGGGATCTGTCACGGTACGGCGGCCCCCTACTGGTCGCCCCCGTCTACAGCAGCAGCTTGTCCTGTGGGTGTGGTGTTGTGTTCATCCCTCAGGTGGGCGGAGCCCGCGATCCGTCTCACCTGAGGGTCATTTGTTCGTCTATATATGTCTTGTCTTTGTACCAGTTGACTGCTGGTTATTATATCCTTAATTCGGATCAGTTCACGGGTTTTGGTTTGCGCACTTTACATATTAAACCATCCTATTTCCCTGAGACTTGGCGTGATCGCTTCCATTTATTTTCGCTCACCCTGCCCGTCACACATTTAATGAAAACCAAACTGATTTATTTGTTTCTGGTTTAATAAAATCACTGGACACCAGCAATGTTGGCACAAAGTTGCTCCCGTAATTGGTGGCCAGTGACAGCTGTGATGTGATGTCGTCTTCCTGCACATCAGCTTCATCTTTATCTGCTTCCTCCTCAGGCTGAACAACATCTCCTGCTCCCATGCAGATGTTGTGCAGAGTGACACAGGCAGCAATCACCTCTGGCACAAACCTTGGGTTAACCTCTTGAGCGTGCAGGAAAATTGACCTCCATCTGGTCTTCAGCATCCCAAAAGCACGTTCAATTATAGAACGTGCCCTTGCATGATGCCTATTGAAGACCATCCTCTCTTCTGCTCTGACAGGCTTCTTAAATGGAGTGATGAGGGCTATAGGGCTGAGAGATGCATGGGTACCCACCATCTCCAAGTATCATGTAGCCACTGGGTGGGAAAGTGGCCTGCTGGTACAGAGTGCTGTGACTGAGCACCCTTGCATCATGTACTGAGCCTGGAAAGCCAATGAAAACATCGAGAAACTTTGCCTGGTGGTCACAGACAGCCTGAAATTGCACAGAGGGGTAGAGCTTACGGTTTCTGTAGCACTGTGCATCAGGTTCTCCAGGGGCTTTGATTCGCACATGGCACCCATCTAGTGCACCAACTACAGAGTGGAAAGCTGCATGGTTTCCCAGCCTCACAAAGCCATCAGAGATACTCTGCAGTTCTTCGGGTTTTGGGTGCCGGATAACTTTCGGAAGGATTTGCCGCATTTCATTGGCTACTCTGTGAATTACACAGTGCTAGGCCTGTGTTGAAAAAATCGATTTTCCGATTCAGAATCGATTCGCATATGATGATCTGATTATCGATTCGTACGTCCAAAGATCGATTTTTTAGTGAACTTTTACCCCCGCCTCGTCACTGAATTCACGCAGGCGTGCTCGGTCTAACTAACTGTAAAACGACTTGGCGTCGGACAGTGCCGGTAACGACGATAGTCAAATCGGAAATCTAAAAACAGAAGGACAGTTTATCCAGTGTCAGTGACTATTTACAGTTAGTCCATGTCACTGACCGTTTACCCAGTGTTTTTACAGTTTAAAAAAAGTTTTAAATGTTCTTGTAACGTTGGGTGCAAGGCGATGGACGAATCCTTTGCACTTTCCAAATCGTTACGTTTATTACATTTACCGAAGCGCAGACAGCGCACATAAAACACGTTTACATAGAACATGTGTTCTATCAAACAACGACGAGCACGGGACGCTGCGCGCGTGCAAATTAAATAGACAAACCACATAAACCCCACGTGACGAGACGAGCCACAAGTGAGGACTATCACAAGACACACCCGCACCCACGGAGATACACATACGCAGACGATTAGACGCAGACGACGTTAACACGCCCAAAACGGAGGGGTCGGGGACCGTAACGTGAGAGTTCTGTTCTTATATTCTCACTTTAAAGAAAAATACACGTTTACATTTTATACTTTCAGTTTATTAAGTGTGAGCACTTTTAAAATAAAAATGCATTTGGTAGCAACAGCTTATGGGTGAATTCTTAATTATTTAAATCATAATAATAATGCACTGGTTAGTGTCCCAGTAGGAGCCCACTGTTGCAGATATAGACACCTTTCTTGAAGGTAGATTTATGATGACCCTTTTCACCAGTCTTCCAGCCATCAGTAACTACCAACTACCAGTAACTATTTGCTGATTAATACTAGTTTTAACATGTTGCTTCTGTACACAGTCAGGAAACAGCTCAAATACATTTTTAATAACACTAAACCCCGAATTGGATCGAATCGGATCGAATCGATTAAATCGGATTAAATCGAAAAAAATCGATTCTTAATCTTCAGAATCGGAATCAGATCGATTCTTGGAATTTGAATCAATACCCAGCCCTACACAGTGCACTGTAGAACGGGGCATAGAAAAAGCACGGGATACAACGTGGTATGATGTGCCACAGGCCAACCAAAAAAGAAAAACCAACACTTCGATGGCTCCCTCCCAACCATGGGTGCTCTCATGCTTGATGAGTTGTAAAAGCACTTTCAGGGATTCATGGTTCAGGCGAAAGTCAGGCTTGGTGTCTTGGGTGTCGTCCAGGAATATTCTCAGAAGTGGTACACTTGTGTTCAGAGCACAGTATCTTGTAGGTCTTTCTCCCTGCAAGACAGGCACGTGCAGAGGGGGGGGCGGAGGGTGCTGGAGCACCTGCCCCTTTGGCCCTTTCTGCCCAAAGTGCCCTTTTGTCAATTTTTGTATGTGTGAAAGTCTGTCTGTGTGGCATAATAATAATAATAATAATAATAATAATAATAATAATAATCACCATTCACATGTGAATCACGTTGATTCACATTGACCCTTACGTGCCCTCCTGACTTTACGTGACGTCAGCACGTGACCTAGGCGCTACTAAGCTGCTAACTCTAGATACGGAGAGAGAACAGCTAACGGTCCGGTAGGTAGGTTTTGCCGTGGTATTTGTTTGTGCACGCCACATTGTTTTCTTGCAAGATAACTGACAAAGTTAGTGAAGTTAGCAGCATTCTGTGTGTGTGAGACTCTACACACACTCTCACGAGTTACAGTGTGCCTGTCACTGTGTGTGTATATGTATGTTGCCAGGTTCGCGGTTTTACCGCCAAATTGGGCTTGTTTGAAAAGTCAGTCGCGGGTGAAAATTCAGGAATGGCGGGGTGCGTTTTATTACCGGACTACTTTAAAAATTACCACGACCGCCAAAAAACAAAAAAAGTGTCTGTTGTCTGCTGAGAGAGAGAGAGAGAGAGAGAGAGAGAGAGAGAGACACACACACACACACACACAGTTTTTCCTACATGTATATTTCTAAAGGCAATGAGGCATATGCTATTTGACTAAAACTCTGCCATGTACATGCCTATTTACATAATTTTGGACTATATTAGTATAAATACAACAATAATAATAATTAATTTGAAGAATTTAAATTGTGATTGTGACCTCTCATTAAACAAATCAGAATGTGTTTTAACACTTGTATACAGACAAATTAAATATGCATGAATATAAAATATGTGACATTTATAACCTTGCTGTCTTGCACAAAGTGGATAAAGCACAAATACATTTACTGGCAATTGAAAAGGATATTCCAATCAACTACAGTGAAGTCATTGACATATTTCGGAGCATGGGCAACAGGAAGTTGCTGTTATAACTGAAACAAAAAAATACTACTTTGTTACATGCACAGAGAGACAGACAGACACGCACGCACACACACACACACACACCCTTCCTCTATTCTCTTTCTCCCATTAAAAATGTTAAGTTTATACATGAGTTTATGAGTATCAATTAATAAAAACAGGATGGAACATTACATGTTGAAGTCATGTTTGTGTCAAAACAAATGGTTGCATTTGTTTTTTAGAAACCAAAACTACAGCTGTGAAATTAAAATAAAGAGGTGTAAGAATTGTTCCATTTTTGTCCAAGGACTCCAGGAAGAGAAGCCACAGTTAAACAGTCCAGTGTCTAATGGGGATCTGAATTCAACTTAATACATTATCTTTCTATGTCCTAAATTAATGCAGAGCTTGAATTATAGCTTAGTGGATATAGGCTGTACCTCCACCCCTCTTTTATTCTTGTCCTCCCATTAATGTTCCCCTTTCTTTTTACGAATGTGCAACTTGATCTGTTTAGTTCAGTCAGCCTGCTGTATCCTTTCTCAGCACAGAATCTCCTACAAACAATCAGCCGTATGGCAGGTCACAGTGCGCCATGTTTAATCTTAGTTATCTTTGCATCTTATCATGATCACATAACACTTATTTTAATCAGCCACTATCTCTCCCATGCTCTTTTTAGTCACTTCAATATCAGAACAATACAGCGTCTCCACCAACCCCCTCAACAGTAGCTGTTCAATGTACTCAATCAGGTAAATATAGACTATAGATATAGACTACTTTTGCCCTCTATCAAAGATATGAGATGTGGACAATAATATGGTATGTTGTGATTCCATGTTATATTATTTATGAATAAGGGTTGCTACTAATCAAACTGTTATATTTCAAGGTATGTTTCTGTATGGTGTTTCAAATTTGTGCTCCATGTGCCCCCTTTTCACTTTGAGCACCTGCCCCTCCAAAGGTCTCTGCACGGCCCTGCTGCAAGAAATGGAAAAATAACTTTTATATATGGTGTGTGTGTGTGTGTGTGTGTGTGTGTGTGTGTGTGTGTGTGTGTGTGTGTGTGTGTGTGTGTGTGTGTGTGTGAGAAGTTATTTTGCGAAACAAAAGTGATTTACTTCGTGTTTAAAGAATATCACTTATCTGTTTTGTAAATTAACTGTTCACACAGGTTTTAATTTTATCTATCTATCTATCTATCTATCTATCTATCTATCTATCTATCTATCTATCTATCTATCTATCTATCTATCTATTTAAAATGAATTGTCTACATGTGTATATTTGTATCACTTTGAAGTTAGCATAAAATAAAATGTATAAAATGCGTATTTGCAGATGAGTTTTATCCTTTAAAAACACACCTTTTATGCTTGAAAGACAGCATTATAATAGGGGGGGATTAATTGTTGAAATCAAGTACAAGAGGAAAGTTTTTACCTCAGAGAAAATCTGACCAGATCCGTTCAAGGACAGAAAGCAGCGCTCGTCTTCTTAAATTTCGGCGTCTGGCTGCAGCACGTCGGCTTTCACTTCTCCGTCGCTCTTCCTCCAGCGCAAAAACAATTAAAATTGCAATAAAAACTGCAAGAGGTTCGTCCATAATGCTGGTATAGCGATGACCCGAGGTGTTTCCCGCAGCTGAGGTGAGTAAACAGCGGGCGCGTGCTGTGGGCGGGGCCAAGTCGTGACGCAGTCGCTGTCTAACTAGAGCGTCCCAATAATGTGCCTTATGAGGCTGGATGGCGGTTAGAACGTTGTCTAGTTAAACAGCTGTCTACATAGTCAGTGCCTACGTAGAGAGCTCACTAGGTTTTGAGACAGACCCATAACATAAAGAAGTCTAAGATGTAAAAAGTATACTAAAGTATAAGTATTAATGTACTTAGTCTTAGACTTCTGTTTATACTTTTCAGTATAAGCCAAGTATACTTCACTATACTATTCTTAAGTATCTAAAATATAGTTTATAAAAAGTCACCTTCAAGTATACTTCCTCAGTTTTAGTAAAAAATAAGTATACTCATAGTACACTTGAATAAACTTCTTTTTGCTAAGGGACTTCACACAGTGGAAGAAGGCAAGTGTGCAGCAGAGGAGGGAAATGGTGCAAGCTGAAGTGCGTTACCAAGAGGAGGAAACACGGAAGACGAAAGCTGTCGAACTAGCCACCCAGGGGACATGGACCAGATGGGACCTCCCAAATAGGAGGGTCACATGGTCTGAACTCTGGAAGCTGGAGCCATTCCGTGTAAGCTCTCTCTTGAGTGTGTACGACGCCCTGCCATCACCAGTGAACTTGGCAAAGTGGGGCCTGAGGGAGGACCTGCGCTGCAGGGAATAAGGGGACCCTGTCACACATACTAGCAGGGTGTCAAACAGTTCTGGCCCAGGGGAGATACAGGTGGAGGCATGACCAGGTGCTCTGTGTGATCGCAGACATCCTGGAGCAGGCCAGGAGAAGACCGCAACCACCCAAGCCACAGGTACCAGCAGTACAGTTCATCAGGGCAGGAGAGCAGACGTCCTCTGTGAAGTGCAGGGAAAAAGGCTGGCAAGTGTGGTTCTTTCCAATGGAGGTGGGGTGTAGAGGGTTTCCGGCACAGTCTGTATGGTCGGTGCTCACTACACTCAGTGTTGCAGGCAGACATTGCAAGGCAGCTGTGCGCAGGATTGGGGCGGCAGCAGAACAGGCCTCTTGTTGGCTGTGATTTAAAAGGGAGGAGGAGGGCTGGAGGCCTGGAGCTGATGGGCAGTGACCTGGCCACCACGGCTGACCCGCCAACTGGAAGGTGTAGCGGTTAAGGGTTGAAAAGAAGATTGTGCACCGTCTAACGATATCGGCCAAAAGCCACAGTCGTTTAGAGAGTGGCTATATGTACGGCATCACCTGATGTATGCAACAAGAGGAAGCTATTAAAGCAAATTAATGAAGCAAAATATTTTACCTTGGTTTGGCAGAACTGGTTTCTTCAGCGAGGCCTTGAAACCCTAATGCAGCAGGATAATACTGAAAAAAGCTGAACAACTATGACAACTTGAAATGAATGTGTGTTGAGTGAATACTACTGAATGAATGGGTGTTGAATGAAAACTACTGAATGAATGGGTGTTGAGTGATTACTATTGAATGAATGGGTGTTAATTGAATAATATTGAGTGAATGGATGTTGAGGGAATACTGTGATAATGTAGGGTCGTCAGACACAACTGCTATGAATATAACAAGCACTTCATTCAGGAATTCTCACATTTTCTGTCAGACACATTGTCTAGCTTAGATAAAGTCCTAATTCTCTGTGATTTTAACATCCATGTATCTTGTCCTTAACCTCTGGCTAGATAATTTTTACAACTTACTGATTAATTTAGCTTAACTCCTGTTAAGGAGTTACTGGCCCTAAACATGAGCTTGGTCACACTTTGGATCTAGTGTTGTCATTTGGTTTCTCAGTGTCCAGCCTAGAAATAGACTCCGATATCTGTCTGTCTGACCACAAACCTGTTTTGTTTGACATTTGACAAAAATGTTGGTTTCACCTTTGACTCTAATCTAAACTTCCAGAAACAAATTAGCACAATGGTTAGAGGAAGTTATTATCAGCTTAGAAACATAGCTAAGCTTAAAATAATAATTATTTATTTCCTCACGTGTTGACTACTGCAATTCACTTTACCTGGTCATCTCTCAGTCCAGCTATCATGTCTCCAGCTGGCCCAAAATGCAGTTGCACATCTCCTGACCGGTACCAAAAAAAGGGACAGTATCACCCCTGTATTGGCATCATTGCACTGGCTCCCAGTAAAATTCAGCATGGAATTTAAAGTTTTCTTGTTTGTTTTTAAAGCTCTTCATGGCTTGGCTTCACTGATCTCCTTCACTTTCGCTCAACCCCTTGTGCTTTGCACTTTTCTAACCAGAATGTTTTTAGACACTCCTCTACAAAGTGGTGTTTAGAAAACTCCTCTAACCAGAATGTGTTTTTAGACACTCCTCTAACCAGTGGTGTTTAGACACTCTTCTAACCAGAATGTGTTTTTAGACACTCCTCTAACCAGTGGTGTTTAGACACTCCTTGCTCTCTGTTAAAGGTCAAAGGTTTTCAGGCTTTTTCTGTAGTGGCTCCAAGACTTTGGAATAATCTTCCAATGTTTATAAAGGAATCAGCCACAGTAGATATTTTCAAAACTATTTAAAAAACCTACTTATTCTCAGAGGCCTTTGTTTTGGCCTTTGTCATCGTGTTCTTTATCTCTGTGTTATATTTCCAGTGTTTTTAGGTATTTTTCTCAATTAATTTTTATGCCTAGTTTTATTTTTTATATCTTTAGGTATTTCAGCTAGGTGTTATTTTATCTATAGTTCAGCACTTTGATCGGGACTTAATGTCATTTAAATGTTGTGACAGGCAGGGTGAGCAACTTAAAAAGGAAGCGATCACGCCAAGTCTCAGGGAAATAGGATGGTTTAATAGAAAGTGTGCAAACCAAAAACCCGTGCATTGTTCCGAATGAAGGAAATAATAACCAGCAGTCAACTGGTACAAAGACAAGACATATATAGACGAACGACCCTCAGGTGAGACGGATCACGGGTCCCGCCCACCTGAGGGACGAACATCACGTGACCAAAAACAGGACCGCTGCCGCTGTAACCGGGGGCGACCGGCAGGGGGCCCCCCCACAACGGGACAGACCCCCCCACCAAAGTTGCACTCCCCTCCGGATGTGCGGCTTACAGCGGCAGCACACAAAACACAAAGGGGCGGGAGGGCGGGGACAAGACAGGGACCCGTTCCCTGCCGTCCTGAGCTGAAACACAAAACACATAAAAGCTCCTCGTTACAGGACGCAGACCAGGCAGGGACCCGTTCCCTGCAGTCCTGGAGCTGAAACATAAAAACACATACAGATTAGCTCGCCTCCTGGGCGGGACCCTGGACCGACTGGGCCATCAACATGATGACAACCACGCCCCGGTCGGTCACAGGGCCCTCACGCCCTAACCGGCCTTAGGCCGCTTAAGCCCCACCGCTGTGCGCGGACCGGGAGCACATGGCCCAACAAACGTCACAGGTGTGGATGTGTGCAGGCCGCCACGCTGGGGTGCGGCCACGGCTTCTACCGACCACCTCCCGAACCTACCTCCTCGCTCGGAGCTGACCCCTGCCCTTTTCGCTAGGGGTCACCCCAGACTCCTGGGGAGTGAACCCCTCCCGGGACCCCTCATCTCAAGGTGGACTCCTCCACCCAACCCAGGAGCGCCAAAGACCAGGGCCCTGGCAACGCACATCAGGGACACGCTGGTCACCCCGAGCTTGAAGGGGAGGGTCTCCGCCTGGAGACCCCACTAGGTCCGGGAGTGCCGCAGTCCACCTCCAGGAGCGACCTGCAACACATCACACACACACAGACAACATACAACACATAACGCGCACTGCCCTACCTGTTAAAACCCCCTTTACCCAGGGGGGAGGAGACCCCTTCTTAGCCTGAGGAGACACCCTGCCGCTAACAGGCCCCAGGCATCCTCTGCCTACTTAAAGGGGTACAGGGGCTCCTACCGGCTCAGGGGTCCCTCCCAACAGGACAGGTCTCCCAATGGAGCAGCGCCTTCTGAGCCATCTACCTGGCTCAGGAACCCCATAGCTCCCCCCCAAAAACATATTTAGGGGGGGCACCTCCGGGGAATAACAAAACAAAAACATAGACACAACATATAACATATACGCACCTTAAGATGCCCTCCGTGCCACACCCAGTGTACAATGTCACAATTCATTTTTGCTGGACAATGATCCATGTTAAATTCCTGTACATTGCAAGGTTATTGGTTTTTCTTTCACTGTGGGAGGAGCCTCGTGAGATATATAAGCAGCCTCAGATTTTGGTAGCATAACTAATAGATCTGGCTAAGATATTAAGATAGTGGGTGAGTAATTTCTTATGTCTGCTGTTTTCTTATCAGGTATGCTTAACAAGCAAATCATTGTTTGAAGTCCTGAAAACTCACATGAAATGTATGTCTAACTGTTGTTGACGGTGTTCCTCTCCCACTTCAAGTCCCTGAATATGGTGGTGCCCAGGAACTTGAGTGACTCTACAGTGGAAATTGCAGAGCCATTGATGTAGAGGGGGAATAAAGGGGGTGGGTTGTGTCGGAAATCCACCACCATCTCTACAGTCTTGTCTGTGTTTAGCAGCAGGTGGTTGTCACTGCACCAGGACACCAGCTGATCAACCTCCTTTCTGTAAGCAGACTCATCACCGTTGGCAGAACCCGAGCGTAGGTTCCAGGGCTGTTAAGGTGCTGAAGGATGAAGTGGAGAGTTAGGTTGACCATGTCATCAACAGGTCTGTTTGCCCCTTATGCAAACTTCAGGGGGTCCAGCAGGGGGTCTGTGATGGTCTTTAGGTGGCTAAGACCAGGCGTTCAAAGACCTTCATGACTACAGATGTCAGGGTGACAGGTCTGTAATCATTAAGTCCAGTGATGGTGGCTTTCTTGGGGACTGGAATGATGGTGGAGGTCTTGAAGCAAGCTGGAACACAACGGAGCTCCAGTGATCTGTTGAAGATGCTGGTGAAGACTGGTGCTAATTCGTCACAGGATGGATGAAGAGACTGAATCAGGTCTGCTGAAGAGCCTGTGGACGTCCTGCAGGTTGATGGTGAGACAAGCTGGGGGTGGAGGTGTGAGAGCCAGCGTGGGGAAGGAGGGGGGTTGATGATGGGGTGAGAGAGTCTGCTGATTGTCTATTGTTTGAAATCTGCAGAAGAACTCATTCAGGTCGTTGGTGAGCTGTCTGTTGTTTTTCTCACCTTGTGAGAAGGTTTTTCTCACCTTGTAGCCAGTGAGAAGCTGAAGATGCTGTTCCAGGCTGACGATGGATCAATAGCTGTAATGTGGTTATTCAGCTGCTCTGAGAAGTTTCTTTTTGCTACTTTTACTCCTTTCTCCAGTCTGTACTTGGCTTTTTGTAGACAGCTCTGTCTCTACTCCTGAATGCGGCCTCCTTCTCTCGCCTAAACTGTTTCAGTTCTGTTTAAATGTAAATGTGCCATATTTTGTCAATTGTGATTTTTACACCCCAATCTGTCTTGTCCTCCGCTTTTAACCCATCTGTGCAGTTAGAACACCCACACACACACACACACACACACACACACACACACACACACACACACACACACACACACTAGTGATTACTAGGGGGCTGTGGATCACACGTGCCCAGAGCGTTGGGCAGCCTTAGCCCGGCGCCTGGGGAGCAGTTGGTGTTAGGTGCCTTGCTCAAGAGCACCTCAGTCATGGCCTTAGGTCTGGGAATTGAACCCACGACCCTCCGGTCACAAGACCAGTTCCCTACCACCAGGACATGACTGCCCGCTAGAAAACCAGGGTTTGCTGTTACTGTGTGTAAAGGTATTTTTGTTTCTCTGTAGAAAGCACCTTTCTTGTGTTCAGCAATGAGCGGAGGGTCACAGAGGATCACCTAGTATTGATTCTTCAATTTGAAAGTAACACCCTGCAGAGAAGTGTGTGGTGGAGAGCTCTCGGAACAAATGAGGAACAAACTGCTCTTTTAAAAAAAGGAGGAGTTTATTCACACAGACAGGCTGTATCTCAAATGTTCAACATATGAGAGGGCGCTCCTCTCATTTATACATACACAGACCACCCCTGTGCATGCAAGCAACAGGGTGGGCTCAATGCTATTCTAACATAGGCAATTAATCCTACCATATATGGAAACAAACACATTCTTTCTCAGTCAGGCCTCAGTGCAAGTAAAGCATTACCCATCCATATATCACATAGCAGACGGGAAGCACAACACCTTGAGAGGAAATGATAAGCCTGTCTCGGGTACATAGAGAACTTTCACATAGACGGGGGAGAGGTGTGAAATAGGGTGCCAGAGGTCACAGAGAACATGAAGAGGACACAATGGCTGCATCTCAATTCAGGGGCTGAAGCCTATGTAGACCGCGTAGACCGCAGCCCACGGTGGCCACACACTTCGAAGGCCGGGTAGGCTGCATCTCACGGCTGTTAAATGAAACAGTCTAGTCTTCGCAAGACGTATGTTTGCGTGACCACGCTCTGCCCCGTTACATACGTTACATACGTGTCAGCGCGCTGTCCGACAAATATCACATCACCCATAAATGCCTACATGTTGAACGCATTTTCTTTTATTCACATGTTTGGCGGGAAGTATAACTTCATAACAAAATTCAATGTATTTTTATAAACGTTACTCTTTAGTAAATACTCAAAGCACGGGTTTACCTGCAATATCATTAATAACTGGCATGTTATTTAGCATCTCATTGCAGTATAAATGTCCATATTAAAAAAATACCGACATTTAAAAACGAATTCTTCGGCCCGTACACTAGACTCCGCCTGTTTATTGTTCATAGAGCAATGAATCCTGGGATATAGTGGGACGCGAAGGATACTCAGACGCATCCTTCGTTTTCGGGGTTTTGAAAGCTACATTCGTCGGCCGCATAAGAAGGAGTCCACGAATTGGGACAGCCTCGTCTCGGCGCAGTGACGTAACCGGCCTACAAATGCGCACTTCGTGGGCTGCAGCCCCTGAATTGAGATACACCTAATGTTCAGAGTTACAGCAGGCATAAGAAGACAAAATATTCCTTCAATCCCCTCTTTTGTGATTAAATGCAATAATATCACAACACCTTAATACATTCTGCAAATACAAGTATAAAACTGGTCCCCTCTTAAGGTTCAGCGTTCTGCTAGGGTTTCAGGAGCAGATGCTTCATGTCATGAGGGCGAGCTTGTGTCAAGGCATCGGCTATAGCCCACATCTGATTCATCAGACACCTAAAAAGACAGGGACCATAACACAGCAACAGCAAAACAATGGTAACGATAGGAATGGCTATGGCAATATAAGGAGTCAACCATCCAAACAATGTTCCCCACATAGACCAGGAATTACTTCCGGTCTCATCATCATTCAAATCCCTCGCTACCTGCTTCATTTTCTCCACGGCAGTGGTTATGGATCCGTGCTCATCATCGTTAGCAGGGATATACGTACAACATTGGTCACCAACTAATGCACAGACTCCTCCCTGTGCAGCAAGCAGAATATCTAGAGCCATGCGATTCTGAATCACGGTTAGTCTTAGGGCAGTAAGCTCAGCCTTAACACCTATCACAGCTTGATTAGTGGCATTTACATATGTGGCTAGTCGTTAATGAGTTTCTTCTACATGATTCCAGAGTCGGGCCACCCCAACCTGCGGGAAGAAACTAGTCCAGAACCGGGTCATATACGGTTCAAGCTGATGCTCAGGCGGGGGAAAACCTGGACCGGAATGTCGTTTCACTCTCTTAACGCGTTTTCCTGGCCTCAGGGGACTAGTAGAGACCATTGTTACTTAGCTTCGTAAAGGCACATCGCCCATCCCAGCCATAAGGAAGAGATAGGTACACATTATATCCACAGACCCAGACCCAATCCATATATTTATCAGCTCTCATGGTCCCGCGGTAATCAGGGGCTACCATAGAACCGTTAACAGAACAGTTTAAGAAACAATCTTCCCTTACGATAATTCTACAGTGATCCTTATGCACCTTTCCTACGGGGGTACTACTGTTCCTCTGAAAACAGTACGGGAAGACAGAGTTAGGCCCCATCAAGGCCTTAAAAGCTTGAACACGTGAAAGGGTACTGTCTGGTGACTGCCAATTTGAATACATGTCAATCTTCCGGGCTCTAGTCCTCCTCAGACAAATCGGCTCATTACTGTTATGCTTATTACACCAGAGAGTCAACTTAAAATCTAAACAGCGATCTGCTAAGCAACCTTTCACTGCCTGAAGGGTGTCAGTCTCGGAAGGAATGTCAGGTCTCACCGAAGACGTGGAAGTACTGGTGGGCATGATGTGACACACATAGCATGACTCCTTAGTCCACATGAAACATGAAACTTTATTGTCCCGGGCCTCAGCAAGACTGTCAACGGGCCTGTACCTAGGGATGATCTCTTGTTGTAATTTAGTAACCACGGTTTGCGCATTTTCCTTGGTGCATGGGATGCTTCAATCCATCTGGAGAACTTATCCACCATGACCAGGAGATACTTGTATGGGCCTCGCTTGGGCATATGCGTGAAATCAATCTGCCATTCCTGGAATGGAGTTTCTGGTTTAGGTAACGTTTGGTGTGATGCCTTAGGTTTTGATATGTTATTCCGTGCACAAATTAAGCATCTATCCAAAATTATGGACACATCCTCTTTTAGGTTCTTTATACAAAATAATTTCTCCATATCACTTATTACCCCTCTTCGTTCGCGATGAGAAACACCGTGAAAATCGGGAACGAGAAAAGGAATGCAGTGTCGCGGAAGACACAAACGACCTGTGCCGTCGGTAATAGGAACAGAGAGATCACCTGACTGGGCACCCATTGTGGCCCAAAACGAGACATCATCTGACGTGGCGGAGGCCTGTACAACGGACATAGAAACGCCAGACAACAGAGCACTAGTGGAGGCTGCCTGAGAAACAGCAGCAATGTTCAAACTAGGGCAGAGAGGCGGGACGCGGCCTTGGCTGCACTGTCTGCCAAGTTGTTTCCCTTAGTCTCAAATGCGTCATTAGACTGGTGCGCGTGAACTTTAACAATGGCCAGAGACGATGATAAATGTGAAGCAGCAATGAGATCATTCACAAGGGAATGATGTGAAATTGGTTGACCATCTGTGGACATAAAACCACGGGCCTGCCAGATTCCTCCAAAATCATGAGCTACCCCAAAGGCATAATGTGAATCAGTGTAAATAGTGACATCGTCATCA
>NW_027506890.1:627538-702538 GCF_052324685.1 Brachyhypopomus gauderio
CCTCCGGGGTGGACCTGGTCGTTGCAGGGGTGTACCTGCTCAAACACGCTCTATTAGTTTTTCTTTCAAACATGCCATCAGATTCCAACACTCTCAATTTCTTTTCAATCTCACCCATCGGGGAGGACCCGCGATCAGACAAGTGTGTTTTCAGAACTTCTACCGCCTCTGGTCTGCAATTGGTTATAAATGTATTTACAAACAAAGCATTCGGTGCATTCATGTTAACATCCATTTTTCCCATATGTTTCCACGTTTCAATAAACCTCGTCCAAAACTTGCTAATCGGCTCTTTTGGCTCCTGTTTGCAGTTAGTCACCTGTGTTAGATCTCCCTTCTTTTGTCTTTTTTCACATAAATGTTCGCATAATTTTTTTCCCATTCTCGCGACTTGCTTTGGATCGTTCCAAATGTATTGCGTCTCAATCTCGCATATTTGCACTACGCGCTCGGGTGTGGCTGAGGCTGATGCCTCAGCTTCGTCCTGTTTTATTTTATCTTTCTCTGCCTGGCTACGGGTCATTGCCCTGCCTTTTCCAGAGTCATACTCCTTCGTTTTTCTCTTTATATTAACGGGTATGTCGAGTTTAGGGTGCAGTTGTGGCACATCTTCAATAAGACTTTCCTCGTCATACTCATCTCCCATGGCTTGCGACAGTATAAACCGATAAACTGGTCCGCCCAATTGCTGATTACGGGTTAACCGGACCAACGTCTGAGTAAACCTCACAGGGTCCGAGTTCGGATCGGGCAGGAGTTTCAAAATCCCTAAAAGAGCTGTAACATCCGGGGGAGAGATTTCAACTCCCACTGAACTGGTAGCCCATCCCATAGTCATATTAACCGCGGCGCGCCGTGGCCGAGGCGGTGGATTGGGTTGATCGCCAGGGTCATACTCTGGTTCTGAATCAGAATCAGAACTGTCTTGCCTCAGAGGTGGAGGCCAACGGACTACAACTTTATGCTGTACAGCCGGTGTCACAACATTTAGAGCGCTGAGATCAGGATAGACTGTGGGGACTGGTTTTGGTTTAACAGGTGTCTCCTCGGACTGCTTCTCGTAAGGCGGAGGCAGCGGAGCAGGTGCATATGGTTCAGGCGCACTGACGGGCACAGTATGTAACAGATCGCGACCAACAATCGTTTTAACTTTTGACTTAAGTTTCGCGTTGACCTTCACTTTGGGTTTAGGAATTGTTTTTAACACAGAGTTTGGAACAAAGATTTTCTTTGCTTCATTCCAGGGCTCTCTCATATCATACCAGCATTTATAACATTCTTCCATATAGGGATAGTCCCATTCGGGATCGCCCAACGACTCGTGTATCATGCGGTAAGCGCTGGACAGGTAACCGGCATCAAACGTACCCTGTCTCGGATAGGACGGTATTTGTGGAACGGATTCTGTCCATCCGGCCAAATTATCTAAATACGGTGTAACAAAGTACGCGAGTCCGCATCGATTCATCCATTGTGCAGGAGTTTCATTTGGTTCAGGTTTAGGGAATGACGAACCCATGATATATAGCAATATACTTATCACAAGTCAAAAGGCAAAGAGGAAAAAAAAAACGGCAGTGATATACTTTACACACAGACAATCGTACCGACAAAAAGCCAGCACTTCTCGTTTGCAGACGTGTATTTTAATTCAACAAATTATTTTACTTATAGCTATGTTTCTCCAGAGAAAACCAAGGGTTTCTAGAGAACTTCTCCGTCTCCTTCCCCTGGGGAAGGTCAGACTCGCTTCCTCGTATTTAGTGATCCCGTCAATCAGGTAGTCAGTAACCAAATTCATGTCTTACCTGAAAAAAGGGATCACGTCGGGGTCACCAGCTGTAAAGGTATTTTTGTTTCTCTGTAGAAAGCACCTTTCTTGTGTTCAGCAATGAGCGGAGGGTCATGGAGGATCACCTAGTATTGATTCTTCAATTTGATAGTAACACCCTGCAGAGAAGTGTGTGGCAGGGAGCTCTCGGAACAAATGAGGAACAAACTGCTCTTTTACAAAAAGGAGGAGTTTATTCACACAGACAGGCTGTATCTCAAATGTTCAACATATGAGAGGGCGCTCCTCTCATTTATACATACACAGACCACCCCTGTGCATGCAAGCAACAGGGTGGGCTCAATGCTATTCTAACATAGGCAATAAATCCTACCATATATGGAAACAAACACATTCTTTCTCAGTCAGGCCTCAGTGCAAGCAAAGCATTACCCATCCATATATCACATAGCAGACGGGAAGCACAACACCTTGAGAGGAAATGATAAGCCTGTCTCGGGTACATAGAGAACTTTCACATAGACGGGGGAGAGGTGTGAAATAGGGTGCCAGAGGTCACAGAGAACATGAAGAGGACACAATGTTCAGAGTTACAGCAGGCATAAGACGACAAAATATTCCTTCACTGTGTTTAACACGTGTTCTGGTTGAAATACAGCTGTCTTCACAGAAGCGTATGACGTCACAGTATCTGTGTATTCGTCCAGTCCGTATGTCGCCTCCTCAAACACAGCCCAGTTTGTGGATTCGAAGCAGCCCTCCAGCTTCTCTATGTCTCCACTGGTCCACCTCTTCACTGTTGTAACGGCCGGCTTGTTGGTTTTGAGTTTCTGCCGGTACGTGGGAATGAGGTAAACAAGGCTGTGATCGGAGAGCCCGAGAGCTGCGCGTGCAACAGCGCGATAGGCATTCTTGATGCTTGTGTAGCATACTCAAAATCAAAGTGGAAAATCAAATGACAGGCTGATCCAACTTCAGTGGAAATTCCTCAAGACAAGTTAAAATGAGGCTCAGTAGTGTGTGTGCTCTCCATGTGCCTGTATGACCTCCCTATAATACCTGGGCATGCTCCTGATGAGGCTCCTGAGGAATCTCCTGCCAGACCTGGATTAATGCATCCGTCAACTCCTGGACAGTCTGTTGCAATGGGGCATTTGTGGATGGAATGAGACATGATGTCCCAGATGTGCTCGATTGGATTCAGGTCTAGGGAATGGGCAGGCCATTTCATAGCATCAATGCCTTCATCATGCAGGAACTGCTGACACACTTCAGCCACATGAAGCCTAACATTGTCATGCATCAGAAGGAACCCAGGGCCCACTGCACCAGCATATGGTCTCACAATGGGTCTGAGGACTTCATCCCGGTACCTAATGGCAGCCAGGGTACCTCTGGCTAGCACATAGAGCTCTGTGCAGCTCTACAAAAAATGCCTCCCCACACCATTACTGACCCACTGCCAAACCGGTTGTGCTGGAGGATGTTGCAGGCAGCAGAGCGATCTCCATGTCATCTCCAGACTCTGTCGCATGTGCTCAGTGTGAACCTGCTCTCATCCATGAAGAGCACACGTGCACGATGTTGGGCTCTGTAAGCACAAGCCCCACTTGTGGATGTGGGGCCCTCATACCACCTTCATGGAGTCTGTTTCTGACAGTCTGAACATGGATTATAGTGAACTGCTATAGATCATATTGCACTGTCAGATTGTCACTGTTCCTCCTGTTCCTTCTTACACAAAGGAGGAGGTAGACCTCCTATGGCCTGGTGTACTGGCCTGTCTTCTGGTATCTGCTCCATGCTCTGGTCACTGTGCTGACAGACACAGCAAATGTTCTTGACACAGCTTGCATTGATGTGCCATCATGGTGTGTGGCCATGCGTGGTGTTTCGATAAGACAGTAAGAACCATCATGGTGGCCATGCGTGGTGTTTCGATAAGACAGTAAGAACCTATGTAAGCGCTGATGTAAAGTCTCTTTACCATGGGAGGCCTTCAACGCATGCTTCATGGTTTGCACCATTCTCTCGGCGAGACCATTTGTTGAGGGATGGTAAGGAGCTGACTTGATGTGACGCACCCCATTGGCTTGCATAAACGACGCAAACTCATGTGAAATGAACTGTGGCCCGTTATCACTAACAAGCTGCTCCGGATAGCCAAAACGGCTAAACATCTCCCCAAGTTTCTCAATGGTCTTGGCTGTTGTCGTGGATCGCATCACTGCTATTTCAGGCCAGTTGCTGTGTGCATCAACCACCACCAAAAACATCTTATCTTCAAATGGACCAGCAAAATCCACATGCATTCACTGCCATGGTGTTTCTGGCCAGTCCCATGGATGTAAGGGTGATAGCTGTGGTGCGTTTTTGAGTTTCTGGCAGGCGGCGCATGACCTTGCTGTCTCCTCAATATCCCGGTCCAAGCCGGGCCACCAGAAATAGCTTCTCGCTATCTCCTTCATCCGCACCATTCCACAGTGACCGACATGTAACTGCTGTAACACCATTTTCCTCAAGGGTGATGGAATGACAACCCGTCTTCCCCACAGCAGACACCCTGACTGAACAGAAAGTTCTAGTCTTCTGGATAGGAATGGCTGTAGATGTGCCGCATCTTTAACAGCATGACCATTAGTGATTACTTCAATCACTTCAGACAAGACTGGATCTTTTCGCGTGCACTTCCGTACCTGCACAGCAGTCACTGGAGACTCCTCCACTTGTGTAAAGTAGAAAATGTCCTGTTGGCTACTCTCTGGACATGTCACCGGCAGGGGTAGCCTTGAAAGTCCATCAGCATTGTGGTGCAATTCTGACTTTCGGTACTTTCGGTACTTGATATCATAAGTATGGGCCCATCATAAGTATGGGCCCATCTCTGCATTCTGCTGGCAGCTAGGGAAGGTATCCCAGTATAAGGGCCAAAGATGGTCGTAAGTGGCCGGTGATCAGTCAGCAGCGTGAAACGCTTTCCCAACAAGTACTGATAAAACTTCCTTACACCAAAGACGATCCCCAATGCTTCCCTCTCAATCTGAGCATAGCCCCTCTCCGCCTTATTTAAAGTGCGTGAAGCAAAAGCTATGGGTCGGTCATCTCCGGATGGCATAATGTGGGAAAGTACAGCTCCCACACCATATGGTGAAGCGTCACACGCAAGCTGCAGTGGTAGCTTCGGGTTAAAATGGGTCAGAACCTTCGATTTAAGCAATGCTTCTTTAGCTTCAATAAATGCTTGATTGCATTGTTCTGTCCATTTCCATTGCTTTCCCTGACACAGTAAGTCATGCAACGGTTTTAACATTGTAGCCAGGTCCTTAATGAACTTTCACTAATAATTCAAGAGCCCTAGAAACGAGCGAAGCTGGCTGACATTTTGTGGAGCGGGGGCATCCACAATGGCTTTCACCTTTGATGGAGCTTTGTGCAGGCCCTCAGAGTCAATGACATGCCCCAGGTACTCCACAGACTGCTTAAAGAACTCACATTTGTCTTTTTGGACTCGAAGACCAAAGTCCTGAAGACGCTGTAACGTTGCACTCAGGTTGCTCAGATGCTCCTCGTCTGTTTTTCCCGTTACGAGGATGTCATCCAAGTAACACTGAACACTGGACAGACCACTGAGGACTTGATCCATTGCACGCTGGAAAAGTGCGGGAGCTGATGTAATACCAAAACAAAGACGCTGATATCTAAAAAGGCCTTTGTGAGTCACTATTGTCAATAATTCTTTTGACTTCTCATCTACTGGCATCTGCAAAAAAGCTTGGGAGAGGTAAATCTTACTGAACCGTTTTCCTCCTGCTAATCCGGCAAATAAATCATTGATATGGGGTAAAGGGTATTGTTCTACTGACAGTACCGGGTTCACAGTGACCTTAAAATCCCCACAGATTCGCACTGACCCATCTCTTTTCAGCACCGGTACTATGGGAGTGGCCCACTCACTGATGCTCACCGCTTCCAGGACACCACTTTTCACCAAGTCCTCCAAAGCTGCTTCAACTTTTGGCTTTATAGCATAAGGCACTGTGCGAGCTTTAAGGAACTTGGGCTTACTCTCCGGTTTTATATCCAGTGTCACTTTAATTCCCTTCATCATGCCCAGCTCGTCTTTAAACACTTCACGGTGTCTGTCTAACACCTCTGAAAGGCCAGTGGTTTGTTTGGTCAAGGTCCGCACCGAGGGCCAGTCCAACCGGATCTTTTCTAACCAAGCATGGCCCAGGATTGCTGGATAGTTGCCCTTCACGATATAAACGGGCAGTTTGGTGATCTGGCCGTTTAACTGCACTTCTGTTTCGATGACACCCTTAACCTCCACACGCTCACCAGTGTAAGTTTTAAGTACGATATTTGTGGGTTGTAAAGGTATATGGCTCAGGTGGTTGTGATACATGCTGTCAGAGACAATAGAGACAGCAGCCCCTGTGTCAATCTCCATACGCACCTTGTGTCCTTCTAGCAGGGGTGTGACCCAGTAACCCTCTGAACCTCCTTCCACAGTCATGATCTTCAAGGTCACTTCTTCGTCAGACGAATCACTTTCATTTTCTCCTACTTCATTGGAGTGCAAATTATGGACAGCTTTCTTTCTCTTTTGTACATCCGATGTTTTTCTGTATTTTTGTTTCCCACTCTTCTCCGTAGTTTTCTTCGTTTTGCATGCCCTCTCAATGTGGCCTTTTTTTCCACAACTTCTACACTGTAAATCTTTGCACCAGCACTCCCCCGCATGATGGCCAACCTTGCCACTGCGAAAACATGTGACACTTGGATGTTGCAGTTTCCAATCTGGTTTTCCTATTGCCAATTTATGCATTTTGCTAGTATTACTGAGATGTTGAGCTTCTTTTGGAGCAAGCTCCATGCTCACACTGATTTCAGTGGCTTTCTGCAATGTTAGGTTGCTCTCACTGAGCAGTCGTTTCTGAATGGCTTCACTTCGAAGACCACACACTAGTCTGTCCCTTATTGTGTCGTTTAAAACTTCTCCAAATTCACAGTGCTCTGAAAGTTACAAACACCGTCACACTTTCCCCTTCCTCTTGATTTCTTTTGTGAAAACGAAACCTTTCCGCTATTACTAGCGGCTTCGGCGAGTAGTGAGAGCCCAAGGTGCTTACAATGTCTGCATACGTTTTCTCGCCAGGCTTAGCCGGCTGCACCAAGCTGCGAAGCAAGGTAAATGTTTTAGCACCCATAACACTCAGGAAAGTCGGCACTGTCTTCTCCGTTTTGTTATGTTAAGCGCAGACTGTGAGTGAGCATGAAGGAGACCAGTACTCAGGTTAGCGGTTTAGTAACTCACGAGTGACTTTATTCCTTCAGAACAGGAAGTGTGTTACACACAACATAGTCCGTGCTACAACTCTCTGCAGTGCCTTACACTATTCCGCTTTACAGAACACCTCCCCCTTTTAGTAAAACTCCCCCCTCAATCTTCACAATAACTCAACTTAGAACTCTGCTGAACTTTAACAGCTTAAAGGCATTCTAACCTTTCAATTACTCTTATTTACAGATAACATTTTCTTTTCTTTTATTTTCTTTTTATTTTCTGTTACAAGTCCAGCCTGTCGGGAGGACGTGACACGCGTCCCACTCTTGTCACGTATGGCACATCAGACCCACATGTATGTTCTCGGTTGTCAGCATGTGTTGTGACTGTGTTACCTGGATTAACAGGTGTGCTAAGTGTAACTGGTGGTGTTGGCTGTTGTGGCGGATCAATTATGCGAACATGTGTGCGGTTTCTTCTAACCTGACCTTCATCAGTATCAATAATGTAAGATCTAGGTGTTGTTGCCCGTTGCGCTACAGTCCCTGACTTCCTCTCTTTTGCCAGCCACACGTTTTGGCCAGCCTGAAGTGGTGGTAGATTTCGTGCCCTGTGTCTCCGGTTATAGTTGCGCTGCTGTTTCTCCTTCGCTCGAGTCTCAGCCTTTCGGAGTCCTCGGATGTTTGGCCAGCGTGGACGAAGATTTACAGGCAGCTGTGGTATGGTGGTGCGCAGCTGTCTCCCCATGAGGAGTTGTGCAGGGGAGTAACCACACTCCAGAGGTGTTGCTCGATAAGTCATCAACGCTTTCAGTTTCTCCTCTCCTCCTTTCCACAAGCCTTTCACAGTTGCTACTGCACGTTCAGCCTCTCCGTTCGCCTGTGGATATCTCGGGCTGCTGGTGCAGTGCGTGAACCCATACTCGTCAGCAAAGTTCCTGAAAAGTTCGCAACTGTATTGTGGCCCGTTGTCTGATATTACCGTCTCGGGTATGCCATGCCGGCTGAACACATCCTTCAACGCCGCTATAACTGTCCCGGCTGTGGCTACGCTGAGGTGGGCTACTTCAATGTAGCGTGAAAAATAGTCCACTAGCAGGAAGTATGTCTTCTTCTCCCAGAAGAATAGATCTGTACCCACTCTTTGCCACGGTCTATCTTGGACCGGTGTGGGAATCAGCGGCTCTCTGTGTTCTGCCCGGTGTTGTGAGCAGATACTACAATTGTCCACCAGCTGACTTATATGGACAGACAAACCTGGCCACCAGACCGACTGTCTGGGTCTCGCTCTGCACTTGACTATCCCCTGGTGGCCGCTATGAAGGTTCCGGAGAATGTCCTTTCTCATACTTTGAGGAATCACAATTCTCTGACCTCTCAATAGCAGCTCTCCCGCCATAGACAGGTTCTCTCTCTCTGGCCAGTATGGGCCCAGATCTGGATGGAGTGCATGTCTTTCTGGCCACACTGTTTGACAGTACTGGATTAGCTTTGCACAGATGGGGTCTGTTTTCTGCTTCTCTTGGATCACCTTCAGTCTTGCTTCTGTAGCAGGAAGGCTCTGGACAACTGCATCCACGAACACTTTAACATCTGCCTCATTGTCTTTCTCCTCTTGTGTGAGAGTGTGCTTCACAGGAGCTCTCGACAGTGCATCTGCTGTTATCAAACACTTTCCCGGCACATGGACAATGTCGTAAGTGAATTTTAACAGTCTCAGCCGAAATCTCAGCACTCTGGGTGGGAGCTCGTCTAGCGCCTTAGAGCTTAGTAGCGGCACTAGCGGCTTATGATCAGTCTCTATCTTGAACTGCAGACCCAGCAGGTAAGGTGACAGACACTCACATGCCCACGTCACTGCCAAAGCCTCCTTTTCAATTTGGGCGTAGTGTTTCTCAGCCTCGGTGAGACCCCTAGAGATGAACACGGTCGGTCTCCATGTTCCGTCTTCCTGCTGCTGACTCAAGACGCCACCTAAGCCAAAGGAAGATGCATCTGCTGATACACACGTTTCTGCCATTGGTGAGTACTGCGCCAGCACACATGGTGAACTCAATTCTTTCTTCAACCTCTGGAATGCCTCTATCTGTGGCTTTTCCCAGCTCCACTCATTCTTCTCGCTGAGTAGCTCTTTAATTGGGCGTGTGTAGGATGCCAAGTTAGGTAAAAACTTCCCCAGGTAGTTGGCCATACCCATCACTCTCCTCACCCCTTCTACGTTTTTTGGTTCTGGCATCTCCATGATGGCTCTGATTTTGTCCGGATCTGGTGTCACCCCGTCTGCTGTGACTCTGTGGCCCACAAACATAATGCTGTTTTTGGCAAACTCGCATTTTTCGTTCAGAGTGAGTCCCTCTTCTTGTAGTCGCTGTAGAACTTTGTGCAATCTTGCATTGTGTTGTTGCATGTCCTCACCATACATGACAATGTCATCTGCGTGACATACGGCACCTTCAAAACCCTCCAGCATCTGTGACATCCGACGCTGGAAGTGTTCGGGGGCTGAGGAAATCCCAAAAGGAAGACGATTAAACGAATATCTTCCGAAGGGTGTAATAAACGTTGTGAGAAGTGAGCTCTCCTCAGACAATGGGATTTGCCAGAAACCGGATGTGGCATCCAGCTTCGTGAAAACTCTTGCCCCCGCCAACATGGCCAATGTGTGGTCGACTGCAGGAAGAATGTGTCTCTCTCGCCGCACCCACTTGTTCAGGTGTGTGAGGTCAACGCAGAGTCTTATCTTTCCTGGCTGTGCTTTTGGTGCAACAACTAGTCCTGCGCACCATGGTGTAGGTTTCGTCACCTTCGAAATCACCCCCATGCCCTCCATGCGATTCAGTTCAACTCTCACTTTGTCTCGCAAGGGCAGTGGTACTCGGCGTGGTGTTGACAGAGCGTATGGAACCGCCCCTGGCCTCAAGTCTATTTTGTAGGGCTCCTTTAGTTTCCCCAAGCCAGAAAACACTGTGGGGTACAGTGCCCTAAACTCTTCTTGCTGGCCCTGCACAGCATGGACCCACTTTATCAAGGCTAGAGCTTTTAATGCCGGTAGGCCCAGTAATGGTTTGGCTAGACCTCCAACAACATAAATGTCTTGTTCAGTCACTTTATTATCAAAGCTCAACTTGCCTTTAAACAGTCCTTTGACTTCTAGCTTGTGGTTTCCCGGGCCATACAGCACTTTTCTGGACGACTGCAGTGTACCGTGACTTTTGGCAGAGTAGTAGTTGCTTGGAATTGCTGTGACAGTAGCTCCTGTATCCAGCTTGAACACAACTTTTCCACTGTTTAGTTGCACCATTTCGCACCACTCCTCCTCACCGTCAGAGCACATTTCTCCCAGGAAAGCAAAATCCTCCTCACTGCTCTCTTGTGCTGCCTCTGTGATATTATGGACACGCCCACTTGACCTACATTTCTTGGCAAAGTGTCCTTTTTTATGGCATTTTCTACACTCAGCTTCACGAGCAGGACAGTCCTTCCAAAGGTGCTTTTTCATGTGTCCACACCTGCTGCATCCAAATGGCTGTGTGTCACTTTTCCCCTTTACTGCTTTCGGCCGTTAACTGCTCTTCTTAAACACTGTTTCAACTCGCCCCGGCTGCTGCTCTGTCCCCCGTAACACCGGCTGTTGTCTTTTCACCGCCGCACTCTGTCTCACTTTCGTCATGGCTTTCTCTAAAGTCAACTCACTGTCCAGCTGTAAACTTTCCGACAGCTTAGCATCTCTTATGCCGACCACTATTCGGTCTCTGATAAGCTGGTCTCTCAGAGGCCCGAACTCACAGTGCTCTGCCAGCGTGTGCACTGCTGTGATAAAAGATTCCACACTCTCACCTGGCTCTTGGCTCCTCCAGTTGAAGCGTGCTCTTTCGAAAATCACATTCCTCTTGCTCACACAATGCACTGTGAACGCATCCGTGACTGCCTTATATGACTTTTTCTGTTCCTCTGTTAGCGGCAGCACGTTTAAAATGTCCTCGGCCTCATCACCGACAGCATACATGAAAGCATTCACTTGAAATTCGTCTGATTTCTTGTCCAATTCAGTCGCTATTCTATAGCGCTCATAGCGTTTTAGCCATCTCGGCCATTCATTAGCATTGGTAAAGTCGAACTTGCCCGGTGGTGCTAACTGCGGTAGCGTTGCTCCTCCGTCTCTGTTTGCATCCATTTTGGCCTGTTTATTTGTCTTTAGTTCGTCTTTACTTCTTCTTTGTGACTCCTTTTTACTTCTGACACCATGTTATGTTAAGCGCAGACTGTGAGTGAGCATGAAGGAGACCAGTACTCAGGTTAGCGGTTTAGTAACTCACGAGTGACTTTATTCCTTCAGAACAGGAAGTGAGTTACACACAACATAGTCCGTGCTACAACTCTCTGCAGTGCCTTACACTATTCCGCTTTACAGAACACGTTTCAATGCCGTTTGCCTCAACAAAATACTCAAATCTCTCGGTGTAAGAGTTCCACTGTTCAACACTCTCATCGAAAGGACCGATATGTCCAATATATCCAGCCATTTTAAGTCAGAATAGCTTTTCACTCACTCAACGCAACAGAAGAGCTCAGTCGTGAAATCTCTCCCCGTTGTAGCGCACTCGCCGATTTTTTATTTTTTTTATTTTTTTAGACACAGCGTAGGTTGCGTCTTTATCCTCGTCGCCACTTTGTTATATCGGCAGTAGGCTGGTGAACTGCGATATACGGAATAATAACGAGACCGACACGGACCTTCGGTTTACGTGAAGCTAATCCTGCTTCTCCCTTTTATTAGAACTAACAAAACAGTATACATATCCTAGGAATCTGCACACCCTTAAAGGGCCAGTATCCTTAAGTGTCAATGACGTATGAAATACATCACACATCCTTTGCAGTTAGAACAGCTTCAACTCTTCTGGGAAGGCTGTCCACAAGGTTTAGGAGTGTGTTTATGGGGAATTTTGACCATTCTTCCGGAAGCGCATTTGTGAGGTCACATACTGATGTTGGATGCGAAAGCCTGGCTCTCAGTCTCCACTCTCTTTCATCCCAAAGGTGTTCTATCGAGTTGAGTTCAGGACTGTGTGCAGGCCAGTCAAGTTCATCCACACCAGACTCAGCCATCCATGTCTATATGGTCCTTGTTTTGTGCACTGGTGCACAGGCTTCTCATTTTAAGCTGTTCTTTTTTGAGTGTTTCTACATTGTTAAGGTCACATACTTTCTACATTATCATAATCATCACACAGACTTTCTGTACTACCAAGAATGAGGGGTATAACAGACAGAATCTGGTTTTATAATTTGATTGTGTTTGAGGGGATGGCATTAATAAAAAAGTAGATATGGAATAGATATGGAATATGGAGTAGATATGGAATAGGCCCAACCCCAGAGTACATTCACATTATGTGTACTAAGTATGGTTAATTTGTGAATAAACAAAAGTCTGACTAAAGTTACATAACCGAAAAGTGTTGTCTACAAGACAAAACAATTGAAAAGTATGAAGTATTGTTACCATAAATTGTTTATTGAATATGAAAGGATAAATTGGTATTCACTATATGGTCAGATCATGATAAAATCATAAAAGTGGAATTTATTCATCAATAGACATACAAAGGTAGGTGCAGAGATTGCATATTCATTACATATTACATTCCTGAAGGTTTGTAGTCATGAAGAATTCAATAAGTATATTATTTTTCATTAGATATCATACAATATCAAACATGATATTTACTTTAATTTCTAGGAATGCAAGATGATTACTCAAATGAAGGTGGTTACATTTATATCTGGTTCACATATCAAAATAAAGAAAAAATACAACAATTAGAAAATGACAGTAATAATCAATTAAATGCAGAATGTATTGGGCTTACTTCACTAATTTCTATGGTACTAGATTAACACTATGTTAACACTTGAAACTGCAAAACAACGTTTTCTCTTCAGCCCTCTTTCGTAAACCATGTTATCACATTGTTGAACACTCCAGTGACTTTCTTGCGCATTTTTATCATGTTTCTCATTATGCGGCCATGTTCCTCATTCTCGGTGAGTGGCTCACGTTTCTCCACCTTCTGCAGAATCACAGCTTGTTGTTTAATCTTCTCCAACTCAGCAATGCGCTTCATGTATCCCTCTTTGGCTGTTTGCTTCTCAGACTCAATGAGTAGATCGATGTAGGCTGGTGTGGCCAAGGGATCTGGGCGAAGAGCAATTTCCTTCAGACGTGTCAGGCTTTGGGCTAGATTGTCACTCATATCCAAGACAACGTATTGGACATCATCGTATTCCTTCTTCAACTGCTGCACAATTTTCTCCTTTGTCATCTTTTCTCCCAGTGCATTTTCATATTGCTTTTTCAGATTTTCATATGTTTTTTTTTCTTTTTTAGTTACTGTGTCGATTCTATAAGTCATGTTGTGATGTACGGTCCAGGGACATTTACCAGGACACACTGTGCAGCTGCCATTCTCCATCGCTGCACATCCTGCTTTATCTTCGTCACGTCGAATACCACATGGATAATGGCAGGTATAGTTACAACCAAGACAATTGGTTATAAAGGTCCCCCTTTCAATGTCAACTTTAATAGGACATTGGGTTTCAATCTCGTATTCGAAATTTTCATTTTCCTCCATGACATGCTTTTGCTGTAGCAGTGCTGCTGATGTTGTTTTAATTTCATCAAGTTTTACCAGACCAGTTTGGATGAGAGGCTGGATTCCAGCTACAGTTGCCTCCAGCTGTTTGCGTTCATCCAGGACCTGCTTTGTGAGCTGGAGGCTCTTGGTCTCCATTGTTCCCAGGTGAGTGAAAAATCTTTTCATGCTTCCGTTGCCCATTTTCCAGAACATTGCATCAAAGTTGCCATCATCTTCATCATCATCATCACCTTCTTTATTTTTAGCAAAAAGAGCAGAATTGTTGAATTTGAAATGAAGAAAGCTTCCATCAAATTTTTTTATACAAGGGATATCAGCAGCTTCAACTGCAGCAAGCACTGGAGGTTTCTGCCCATCAGCGAAGGTGATCATAATAGTGATGTTGTTTGCAATATCTTTTCCAAAAATGGAAAGAACAGCTTCAAAAATGTATTGTTGGGTTTGTGTTAATCGAGCTAAAGCTGACTGTACCACAAAACACACAGCATCGAGACCAAGAATGCCATCTTGCTCAGAGAAGAACTGTTGAATTTTCTCAGTGATCTCCTTGTCGTGTGCAATTCCCCTCGTGTCTCCATACCCTGGTGTGTCTATGATTGTGACAGAATAAGGGACCTTGAAGTAATTCTGATGATGAATTTGATAGGCTGTGACCTCTGAAGTCTGGCTCTCTGCTTGAGTATTATTGTACTGCTCATCTATAAGTTTAAATCTCCATTCATCACCCCATTCCACTCCCAGGATGTAATTGATCATGCCGTTGATGAGTGGTCTTCCCTGATCCAGTTGCACCCAGGACCATTATTGTTTTGTTTGTTGTTGAGAGATTGGAAGGACTTCCAAAGTCCTTGTAAAGATGCCTTGTTCCTGTTTGTTTAAGTTTCAGCTTGTAGACTGATGGGTTACCTTCACTGAGTTTGATGTAGTTCTCATCATTTTCAATGGCAGTTTTGGAGTTGCTCATTGTGCTCCTGATTAATGGAAGAGAAGTATATTACAGTTGATTAGTTGAACGCTTCTTAATCTGTTTCAAAGCTACTTTATATCAACACACCCTTGTCTTCTATGTTCATTACATCATATGATCACAAACCCCATGTAATCTTTATTTTGCAAATCAAATAATTTGTCACTGACCTCCTGATACCCCCCTTTTTTCGTTTCTGTATCTAATTATGTACATCTCACCAAAGTCAGTTTAAAATGACATTAACAATCTCCATAATAGTTAATAGGTGCTAAAAATAGAAATATAATTTCTTTCTTAGACCATGCTTCATACTTCTCACATTTTTCTAAACCATTTTATAAATTACATCCTTATAGACAATAAATCATCCTGAAGTATTAGTTTTAGAGCATAACTTCACAATTAAATGACATTCAACCAGTAATATTCAAATAAACGTAAGGCAATAATTGATGATTTGTACACTTACCTGATATCTTTAAGTGTGTCAGTAATATTAGTTCATACTTAGTCTGTTTATATATGCCACCAAGCTCCTCTCTGCACCCTGTAAGACTTACTTTCGATTTCAAAGTACATAGCACATGGGATGCAAATCCTGTCATTGATTTTAAAGTAAAAGTCATTTGGCATGATCTTTGAGAAAAATAATATACCTGTTGTATTCTTTGTAACTACAAAAATCCAGTAATTCTGTAATATCTACCATGAAAATGAAATATGTATAATCAGCCTTATTTAAACATTTTTGTGAAACTAACATGATAAAATATTCTCTGCATTACCTTTGTGTATATAATGTTTAACAGATTACAGATAACAGATAACCTTATCCTACACACCACACCCACTTAACTAGGTGTGTCTGTCTCAAAGGTGCATTGCTGTTGTATTTCCCAGAAAGACCACAATTACTGCATCCCTGCCATAAACAGTGTGCTAAATATGTGATTGAGAAAATAAAACATGATTTCACTTCATTTTAGCTGTTTTCTCTTTAGATTTTTTCTGTTTGGTTTTTATAGATCTTTAGCAGTAAAACATGTTAAATTCCTTTGTGCATATTATATAGCTCCTACCACAGACGTAATTTGGGGGGGGGGGACATGTCCCCCCCACTTTTTCCAAAGCCGGTTTTGGTCCCCCCCAGTTTTTACGGTAAAAACCAAATATTTAAATAGCGACGAATCCATGTCCCCCCACTTTTGAAATCAAAGTTACGTCCATGGCTCCTACATTGATGTAGGAACATATGTGTGACACTGTGGCGCTGGAGGAAGGACGAGACACGAGTCCAGTCTTCTTAGACGAACGATACGTTTATACAAATAGCACAGTCAGCGCACGTAGAACACAAAACAGGAACGTGTACGATCCTCAAACAAAGCCGAGCACGGGACACTGCGCGAAAGCACATTAAATACAGAGCCTGATTAAATAGACAAACCACGTAATCCCCGCGTGATGACGAGACGAGCCACAGGTGAAACTGATAATTACACTTGGACACAACCACAACCACGATGATACACAGACGCAGACGACTGGACGTAGACGACATGAACACACGCCCAGAGGGAGTGGTCGGGGACTGTACCGTGACAATATGCATATTTAATGTGGTTGTGTTTCCTAGAAACATCGCAATTACTGTTACCTAATTACCTAGTTACCTAATTACCTAACTACCTAATTACCTAATTATGCCTATTACCAGGGCTGGACTGGTAATCTGGCGTACCGGGCATTTGCCCGGTGGGCCGACAGTCCTCAGGGGCCGATGGATTTTTTTTCCTCCCTCTTTTCCTTAGAGACCGGCCCACAATTTAGAGGGGGCAGCCCATTGGCCCATTTTCAATATAGACAGTGGACTGAACCAATCAGGATAGAGGACGAAAGCGGCTCACCCTTTCTCTGCGTGGTCCGCTACGTTCAGTGTTGAGCACATTGTTAAAGGAGAGCCTGCATGGAGCAACAGAAGTGGCAGAAAGGGGGTGCGGAGAAGTTACGCGCAATGAAATTGAAGAGTCTCAATGTAGATATTACAAAATGTGTAAAAATCACAGACATGTTCGCTGCTGTAGCCTCCGTGTCCTCTGTAGGTGAAGACAGCAGCAGCAGACAGGGAGAGCAGCAGCCAGAGATGCAGGCTTGTGAAAGAGAAACCGAGGGACAGACTGAGCGGGAAAGTGTAGTACATAAGCAGATAGTAATGTTAGGATAACACTGGGACTTTATTACACGAGAATGATGAGCAATGGCAATTGATTAGTATCAGTATTAATGTGCCATATTTTGTCAATTGTGATTTTTACACCCCAATCGAAATTTGTACTCCGCTTTTAACCCATCTGTGCAGTCAGAACACACACACACACACTAGTGATTACTAGGGGGCTGTGGATCACACGTGCCCAGAGCGGTGGGCAGCCCTAGCCCGGCGCCCGGGGAGCAGTTGGGGTTAGGTGCCTTGCTCAAGGGCACCTCAGTCATGGCCTGTCTGGGAATCGAACCCACGACCCTCCGGTCACAAGTCCAGTTCCCTAACCGCCAGGCCATGACTGCCCCGCCAGGCCATGACTGCCCAATCAATTAATTCATTTGCATACTTCCCAAAATCTGGCAGCCACGCGCCTTTGTTCTGATAAAATAGCAAATGGTCAAGACTGAGAAGTGTTGGATGAGCTGCAAGTGTCCATTTTAGGTTATCATAGCATTTTAGATATTTATGGTGTGTTTAAAGGCTGCATAGTAGTTTGAATTTGTAGCCTCTATGCCCTATGCTAAGATTTTAAAATTAATAAATGATAAATAAAAGCTTTGCAATTTAAGCATGACTACAGTAAGTGTAAAAAAAGATATGCCCACACTGAATAAGAGTAAAGTGGTGTCAAATGCTTTTAAGACATGTTTGCTTTGCATTAATTCAAAAATGAGCTTTGTTTGTAGCTGGATACAAATACATGTTATAGCTGTTTAAAGGAGGGAGCACCTTTAACCTGAAGAGTTAGAATTGAGCTGTTTTATCAGAGATATTCAGAAAATACATATTAGAAATGATTTCAATAAAATCATAAAAGTGATTGTGATATAATAATGCTAAGATTGAATCCAATGACTTTAACCAGTAATTTAAAAATTATTTTTCTATGTCGTACCCCACATACATAAATTACAAGTCGGTTGTTGCTAATTGCGCTAATTATGAGGGGTCTAAACCAAAAATGCCAGGGCCGATTTTTTGGCCCAGTCCAGCCCTGCCTCCGTGTACAGCGGCAGCTGTCCTGTTGTTGTGTTCATCCCTCAGGTGGGCGGAGCCCGCGATCCGTCTCACCTGAGGGTCATTTGTTTGCCTATATATGTCTTGTCTTTGTACCAGTTGACCGCTGGTTATTATATCCTTCATTTGGATCTAAGTCACGGGTTTTGGTTTGCGCACTTTTCCTATTAAACCATCCTTTTTCCCTGAGACTTGCCGTGATCGCTTCCATTTTATTTCGCTCACCCTGCCAGCTGCTTTCGTCTCCTTTTCTTTCTCCTTCGTTCGTGGTCATGTCTCGTGGTAAGTGTTTGTCTGCGTGGTGTTTGTTTACTATATGTTGTCTGAAGAGCTGGGTCGTTTTTTGTTTGTCCCGCCGTGCTTGAATGTTGTTGTGTATGGCACGGCGGTGACTAGGGCAATTGACCTTGATACAGCTCTTCGTGTTGAGTGTGTTGTTGTACACAATCGTGTACGTGTGAATGGGCATGTAGATCAGTGTGCGTGCTCTCGTATGTTAAATGTTATGTGTGTGACGCGAGTGCCGCATGTCATGGCCGCCTCGCTCCCCGATTGTCTTGATCTGTGTGGGGAGCGACCGCGAACCTGAGCGGCGCGTCACTAGTGTGTGTTAAGAGCGCGCATGTGTGGGTCCTGTCCGTTTGCCGTTTGTACACTGTTTTTTTTTTTGTCTTTTTTCGTGTTCGTTTTGTCCTAGCGTGTTGCGTGATTTGTTTTATGTAATTCCTTGCATGCACTTCCCCCCTAAATGTGTGTTGGGTGGGGGTCTAGCGAGGTCCTGTGCTACGGGGAGTGGCACAGAGGGTACAGCTCCTATGGAGGCCCTGACCAGGGATTCAATGGTGTTCTCCAGAGCCGGTAGGGGCCCCTCACCTGCTAAATGAGGTGAGTTGTTTGGTGTCCCCTCCTGCTGAGATGGAGACCCCTCCCCCCGGGTGCAGGGTGCCGAGATGTTCAGGGTAGTGTGCGTACATGGTGTGTGTGTGTGTGTGTGTGTGTGTGTGTGTGTGTGTGCGCGTGCGTGAGTTCTGTGCAGGTTACCACTGGCGGGGGATAGCAGCCCTCCTGGACCTTGTGGGATCTCCCAAGTAGGCAGGAGCCCCCTTATGTGATGGGGTGACAGGAGCCCGGTCTTAAAGAGCCCCCCCTGGAGGGTGAGGGCTCCCTGGATGTATGGGGACCTGACGGCTCCTGTCTGAAGAGCTCCTGCTGAAAACAGAGGTCCCCCCTCATGATCGGTGTGACCAGGAGGTCTTGGGGTGTAGCTGGCCCACGTAGGGAAGGAGTATTTCCCCCCTGGAACCTCTGGTGGGGTGGAGGATTCCACCTTGCTATGTACTTCCCCGTGAGGGGCGGTCTCCCTGGCCGGTTAGGGTTGCCCAGGGTCATGGTACTCTGAGATGAGAGGTAGATCCAGGAGGTGGTTAGGACCACGCCCCAGGGAAGTAGCCTGCACACACGCACACTTTTGTGGGGCTCAGTGGCTAGGCCTGTCACGATAACAAAATTTTCAGAACGATATATTGTCCCAGAAATTATTTCAATAAACAATAATATTGTGGTGTGGTGTGGAAAAAAGAAGCTGCAGATAAGTCAATTCTCAAACAGAACAGAGGTTTTATTCTTCTTTTGCAATAAAACTGGCACTTACGGGCACCATCTGTACGACTCGAGGCCCAAATTAGGTACGCCTTGCACATGAAACACATGGGGAGGTCATGAAGACGGCAACTTTACACATACATAGAGGGGAAACTACGATAATGCACATGTACATAAAAAGATGGACCAGGGTGACTTAACTAATAACACACAATTAATAATCATTAATAACACTATACAAACATAAACATCACATAATTAAACATAACCGGGCCGGAGCTGCAAGGGCTCATGGGCAATGGCGTCACCCTCTGGCACCCCCCATTGGCCCGACGCTAAAATAATTTCATTTTAAAGTGCCATTATAGAATTTTTCTTGCTTCTGGGCTCCCCAAATGAGCTTTAAGACAATGTGCCACAATCATAATAATATAGTAGCATAATACAATTGCACCAGTTTGCAGTAATGTAATGTATTGTAAAGCTCATGTATGGGATCATATTTGAGCTTGACCACATATCTGTAGTGGCAGAGGAAAATGAGATGTCTTTAATCTAATTCAGAATGCCATCTTTCAACGTAATGTAAATTGCTACCAGGCGGGCTATAAAATGGACACAAATTAAGTATTATATCGCGATCGATCGATCGCCAGTGGTTGGCGCCAGAGCGAACTAGTAACTCATTGAATTATAGATATGGGTCAGAGGTAAATAAACTAGTTTTTTTTTCGGCGTGAGAAATCGGATGTGTGGCGTGAGAGCGTGTGAAAACGGTCAAATGCGTGTGTCTCACGCTCAATGCGTGAGAGTTGGCAACCCTGTCAAAACAATATCAAAAGTACTGGGCACACAAGGCTCAAATATCCAAATTAAAATTCCAAAATGCAAAATTGACACCCAAGAAGTTCTGGCAGGTATTTCACAGCTGGGAACAATATCAGCCGCCGATAAAAACAGTAGCAGAGGCTCCGCCCTATGATTGTGGCCCCATATGGTCAACTTCATGTGTTTGAATAAAATGAATCAATTCTGACAAATGTTGGTCACTTTTAAAATTTGTACCAGACGCATTCCAGAGTGAAAAGGTGCGACAGGCAGCGTCCAACAGGATGAACCTGGTGAAAAGAGACACAAAGAGAAACACACACCCACACACACACACCGCATGCACAAGTCAGACACGTAATATTACTCAGCCTCTGTCCATTATTATATGCATTGGAGTTTGGTTTTTAATCTCCATGTAGTCCAAGTTTTTTGTCACTATTTTCTAACAGAACAGAGATTTTGTTTTCTTTGTAACTCTTCATAAATACTTAAACAGTGGCAACTGGATGTCAGTTCATGGAACCAGACGCACAGAATCCTGCTGATAAATGTACTGTCATGGTGAGGAGGCTGGGCCGCCACCAGAGGGTGCGTGCACCCACTCACACACCCACAGAGCACACGCCCCTGAGCACCAAACCACTCCCCAGGTCCCAATCACCTCACCACTAGCACCTGTATCCTATTATGTTGTGCACCTTTTTAAGTTCACAGGTCAGTGCTGCACATTCCTTCAGGAAGATTGCCCATCGCTGGACCTGCTCTCTCACTTACCTGTCTATTGGGACCTTACAACGTTCAAGCTGTTTAGCTGCATTGCAGTGCATACTCTTTTCTCTTCTCCCTTGTTTAAAGTATGGAGAATAAAGACTGTACTACGCAACGCTCGCCTTCAGCCGCATCAATCCCCGTGTCACATGTACAAGTCATATCTGCAAGGGGTGTGAATTTAAACCACAGAGAGCTGTGAGTTCATCTCTCTTCCTGTGCACTCTGGTTTACTTCACAGGCCCACATAATGTGCCATGGTCAATCAATGAATCAAAAGGTTATCTTGATGTCCCAGCTGCAACTTCAATGTTGTTTCCCCCTCATGTTTCCTCTTTAGTGTATGAGGCTTAGCTGGTGGTGTTTGGATTGTTCTTTGGTCTCGTGCTGTGTACTAATTACCACTCTTCTGGTTTCTCTTTACCAAAATTTTTTAGGGAGTTACCTATCTGACTATCTGACAGCAGTGGCTAATGCATAGCGCTGTCTTTGATATCTCCAACATCGTTGACGGCCATCATTTCTGCTCAGCGTGAATCAACGTTCTTAAGTGAACAGCACTGAGGCCGACTGGTCCCTCATCCAGCATAAATACTCCCTGACCCATGCAGGATGATGACGCCTGTGCCGGGTGTTATGGTCAGGTACACTTGCAGATGTAGCACACAGACGCTCTGATGTACACGTTTCAAATGTTCTGACATGTCACTTTGGTGTCTCTCTCCTCCAATAAATGTTCCTGTAGTTGTGTGGCATTCATCATCCGGTTCTGAAGGGCACTGTTCACAATAAAGCTGTAACACGGTGAGCACGGGAACGTACACACCGCGTGAAATAATGTAGAGAAGTATAAAAGTAAAATGTGCTGTTCATTTTTAATAATAAATCTCCACTTGCAGGTACCCCAGAGGATGGTGTATATGTTTTATTGCAGGGGTGTCAGACGTCTGCATTGCTTCCTTCCGTTACAGCTCACCCTCCCATTTCTTCCTCATGTTAACTGAAGAGTAAAAAAAAAACTGTGAAATACACAGCAGCACTTCTGTCTCCAAGCTGTTCACATGATTCCTGCACCATGCTAGGCACTGCTCAGACAAAACAGAAGAAGTAGAAAGTCATACAGTTTGTGTGCGAGTTCGGCACTGGTGCAGCTTTCAAGCAGTTCTGGGAGGACATTAGTGCTGTTTGGAGTAGCATGGGAGCGCTTCTAAGGATTCAGTTTCTTTTCAACGGTACAGTTATTGCATTTGTTTGTTGAGTTTTATTCAGTTGCACTATAATTACCTTCTAAAACATAAAGATGTCTTTCTATTGACCGTTAACGTTTACAGATATGATTCTGTTGCCTAAAGTATAATTTCTTTAAATGTACTTTAAATGTACTTGTAATGTTTTTTAAAAAGTATTCTCACATTTATTTAATTGCAACCTTTAGCTGATGGGTTGCATAGAAAAATGATTTAGACATTTTTCCTCAACAGTTCTGAGATTTGTGGCAATGGAGAAAACAAGTGGATATGTTTTTACTGGAACAGTAGGGGGCAGTGTGGATATCCACTGTCATTATCCAGATGGCTACATATATGTACCCAAATACTTTTACAGACATCCTGATAAAATTTTAATTAAATCTGCGTTGCCTGACAAATTGGTTAGTAAAACAAGATACAGTATACTGGATACTCCATCATCAAGGACCATTTCTGTTATCATTAAAGACCTCGTATTCAAAGACTCTGGTGATTACTACTGTGGAGTGGAAAAATGGGGCTTCGACATATCTATTAAAGTAAAGATCATTGTCAAAAAAGGTATGAAAAATATTCCCGCTCCTACCCTTTACCTTCTCATGATGATGGTAATTGTAGTAAATTGGTAATCAGTAAATTATGCACAATAGTAATTTGAATTAACAGAACATGACTGTCTATATAAAGTTAAATGTTTACTTGTGTGGTTAAGGCCTTCCATAAATGTATATGGGTGTTTCTATAATTTTAATGTGTATAAAGTAGCACTGAGTTGAACCTGCTGTATTCCTGGTTAAACTTGATTAATCCTGCTGTATTTGTGGTTTCATATTGATTTCCTGCAGTAGCTCCTATCATATTCAGGCCTGTTTTTTTGCTCAGGCAGAACACCTGAATCTACAGATCTGCCCTGGTCCTCCACAGTGATACCTGTAGCAGGTAATGGAGGCTCAGATCCTGTTCTGAAGGCTATTAGAACATTCCTCTCTAAACCACTGTGAAATAGCAACCTCAGTAAAGAACCGGCTGAACTGTTCTTAGACACATAAATCATTGTGTGCACTCCAGTGTTTGACACTGTGCAGTCTTATATGAAATTAAGAACAATTTTAAGATTGTCAGTGTGCCATACATTAAATACATGAAATGCATTAAAAGAGAGAAATGCAGTAAAAATTATAGTGAAGTACACAAACTTTCCAGAGACACCGGATGTTTCTACACTATACATACATGTATTATACATATATGTATAACATAGAAAATTGTCTACGCCATTTCATTGGTTTGTTTAAATACCGTATGTCTTATAATATGTTTTCCTCTTCAGAGTCCACCTTGCATGAACAAATGTCGTCCACACTAGATGCCCAATTTTCGAACAAAATCAGTAAATGGCCAATTTTCAGTGATTACTCATCTTATGGTGATTACTCATATTTTCACTCTTCTATTTTGTCTCTAGTACCGTTTATCCTTTTACCCTTAAAATATTATTCTTAACTGCTTGTTAAATTGTCACACTGAGGTCCTGAATAGATCTAGAAAACGTCACATGCAATTTGACCAATGTTACATTTTTCACAAATTGCAGCCATTTGAAATGGCTACTGTTAAAACAAAGTTTACAAACTACATTGTCATAATGAACCAATTCTCCTTCACCAGAGCTTCAGTTGATGATTGCAGGGCTCATAAGCCTGTTGCTGCTATCTGTTGTTGTGGGACTTGTAGTTTTCTACTGGGGGCGATTAAACTCCAACTCAACATGTAAGAATAAAGAGAGGTGGGACCAAGTCAGTGTTTTGCAAGTCTCAAGTAAGTCCAAGTCTTTATCCTCAAGTCCCGAGTCAAGTCTCAAGCAAAGACAGTCAACTCAAGTCAAGTCTCGAGTCAAGACAGGCAACTGTCAAGTCAAGTCCCAAGTCTGAAACTTGGAATTTCAAGTCCTTTCGAGTCTTTTTTTTTACAGGCACCAGCGCTTTACGAATGCTACGCTGATGCGTTTCTTTACTCGTTTTGTTGGTGTCCGCCAGCCAAAAGATGACAGATCATTTACATTTTATCTTCTCTTAATTACATAAATGTACTTTAACAAGAATGTTTCGTTACATCATTTTACACGAAAATAGCAAGCTTCATCGTAAGCAAGATGCTGTCATTACGAATGGTTATTCTAAACATTTGGATAAAATGTTTAAATATAGATTAATAAAAGGTTAGGGTTATTTTTTCATTGTTTTCTGTTATTGTGGGGTCACAGTGTACTATTGTTACCTGGAGATTCAGTGGGGTCACATATTCTGATGGCTGCCGTCAGAATTGGTGACCCCAATTAAAAAGGCTCACCTGTACATCCCAGTCATGATTTCTTTGTTGGCTGCAATGGTGAGGGGATGGTAAATCTTGTTTAAGTACATTTATGTAATTAAGAGACGATAAAATGTAAATATAAACATCTGTCATATTTTGGCTCGTGGACACCAACAAAACGAGTAAAGAAAGTGCATCAGCGTAGTTTACGTAGCATTCGTAAAGCGTTTGTGCCTCTGAACAGAAACTGTGAAATAGCGCCCCCTGTGGTCACAAAACTAGACGCTCACAGAATCTGGTGCACCGGTCTGCGTCAGAAGGACGGAAATGAAATTAATGGGGCGCACTTTATAAATATTAATATGCGTTTTAAAATTTTGATTTGTGGTAAAAAAAATCAAGTCTTTGCAAGTAAACAGGTTCAAGTCCAATTCAAGTCCCAAGTTATTGGTGTAAAAGTCCAAGTCAAGTCTAAGTCTCTGAATAACTTTTCAAGTCAAGTCAAAAGTCTTAATATTAATGACTCGAGTCTGACTCGAGTCCAAGTCATGTGACTCGAGTCCCCACCTCTGTTACACACACATTTTACAAGCTGTGCACTTTAACTAAATATACTATGTACTGTATGGACTCTGTTGCACTGTCACTTTATTTAGATGACCTATTTTACACTCATTGTAGTTACGGTCTGCAGTCCACATGCTGCAGTCAGCCAGCAACTGTACTGTTCATTACTGGTCCGTTTCTGAGTATTGGACCAGATATAATGACACTGACATGTTAGTGGAATGGTAGTTGGTGTTATGCTAATACAAGTGTAACAACATCAGTGTAACAGCAGTGTCACTGTTGGATTGAGAGGTGCTATGCTACCCAGAAATAACCAGGTAACAGCAATTCTTTGGTGAAAAAATAACAGTTGCTGAGTTTGAGAATGGTAAATACGTAACATGTGGACCTTAGTCTGCAAACCTACATTTAGACTGTAATAGACTATATTTGGTTTCAATACCTTTTTTTTCTTTTGTTGTTATTCAGCTCTGAAATCATCTGGCCCTGAAAATCCAAATTTAGACCCTCCGGCCCCTATAAAGATGGTATGTTATGCTGATCTCTGTTTGCCAAAACCTGATCTAACTGCACCAAAGAAAGGGAGCGAATCTTTACTGTGAAATATAATCTTAATCTTTTTACTTATTCTTTTCTCAATTCTTTCTTACATCTCTCCATCAAGGAGGATGGAGATCACATGTACGATGAGATACTGGGTGTGTATAGTTTAGCTGGTCCTGTTAAAGAAGAGGATACTTCAACAACTTCATGCACCATTCAGTATCTTCATACAGCAAGGGAAGACTGCTCACCTTATTCTCTCATAGCTCCTCACTGAAAAATCGAAAAACATACACGTTAGACATATATTACATGAAGGTAAAACCATTTTTACAATGGAGGATAAAGGCGAATTCACATTGTGTATAAGCTTGTGTTTTGTTTACTGTTCTCTGCTCCTCCTGTGACACAGCAGGATGTGTTTTCTGTATCTGCAGGGCCACAGTCACAGCTGCAGCTTTCTTAACATGCCTCTGTAGCTTTGGTGCACAGTCATACAGTCACCTGCTCATTTTGTCATCTTGTTTTGCAACGGTCGTTCATGCAGGATAAGCAATGCTGCAGACTTTTGTGCAATTCACACCTATGCCAAATGCACAATAATGCAAATAGGCTGGAACTTAAACCACATATGTGGTTACACCGCCCACTGATACAGGTGCATTTGAACCATTGGACACATTTTCGAAGTGGACTCTAATGCTGTAAAAAATTATTTGACTGACTGTTTATTTAACTATTGGTTGTAAAACACCCTATATCTGTAAGATATACTCTGTACATTGTAAGTTGTTTGTCATTATCGTTATTTGTCTGTGACTTATTTGTCATTCTCCTACTTTTGTTATGTGGTAATAAAACTATGCTCATTAGAACAGAAGAATTCAGAACGGGGTTGATCATTATTATCCAGGTGAATATGTACATTATTCATCATTCTTGTAAGCAGATCTGATGAGTGTATATCATCTGTGTCTACATTGAGCTTTTTAACATTTCTATGGGGGTTTATTATTGGGGGATCACACTCCTCAGTCTCAACACTGGACCAGCTTTTACCCTGGCGAGCATCCTAGAGAAGAGCTGTACGAGGTGGCTAAGGAGAGGGAAACCTGAGCCTCTTTGCTTAGGCTACTGCCCGAACCCGGATAAGCCGATGTGAATGGATGAATTATTATTGTGGAATGAGTAAATACACAAATCCATTAATTGTGGCCTTAGTCACAAATTTCTTATGGTCTATAAAATCCCTGTCCTCTGCCTTTGATCTAAAACGTATTTCATGAAGGAAATTACAACCAATAGCAGGCGAAACTCCTGAGCTGCTATCACGTCCAGCTCCGCCCTCCTTCCCAGTCCAGTGTCGTCTGACCAAGCCCCTCCTTGTTTTCCCGTTCCCATAGTTTCCCTTCTGTCTGTCACGCCCCTGTCCTCAGTGTTTCTACCTGTGTCTTGTTTAGTTTCAATGTTCCAGTGTATTTTCGGTCCTCTGGTTTTGCCCTCTGTGTTTGTCATTGCAGACGTGAGTCGTTCTTTGCCTTGCGCTGGTCTCTTACGTTTGTTCATAGGTTCAGTTTGTTAGTCTTTTCTTCCCTGTTTCTCCGTGTTCGGGTCTGTATGCGGTTTATCGTTAGTTGTATATGATTGCTATTGTTGGTATGCTCGCTCTCTCGTTTTCGCCCTAGTTCTCCTGCTCTTCATGTTGTCTGGCTGGTTTAATGTTTGTGTCATGGTTGATGGTTCCCCTTATCGCTGTTGTTTTGATTCACCCTTGTTTAGCATGCATCCATAGTCTGTTTTAGTTCCCTGTTTCTCCCTCTCCCGTTAGTCGCTGCTCCCCTCCTTGTGAGATGTTTCTCCCCTTTGCCTTTTGTCAGGCGTTTAGTTGTAATGATCCTGTGTGTGTTGTCTTTAACTAGCTGTCCCCTCTGTGTTTAGCGTTATCCATTTCTGCCTTCTGTGTTGTAGTTTAGTGTTTCCATTTTAATAAATATTCAAATAATTGCAATTGCGTCACTCCTACTTTTGAGAAACGTAACAGCTGCATCTTAATCACAAAAAGATCAGTTTATTTTGGGTCTTTAGACTTATCACTGCAGATGAAATATCTGTTCCATTTCTGGGATGTCAACGGTCTAGTGTTTCCTTCCATTAGAGTTCAAGCATCCACTTCTCTCTCTACACGAGAGGTAAGGACATGGCCAGAGTGAGCCACTTTTTCAGCCCGGGAGTTTCATGCGCAAATCCGGCCCAAAATAATTTTTCTATCCCAATCGGCCCAAACTAGAGATTGACATGAGCCGGCCCATCGGGAATCCTCCCGAATCTCCCGATTAGCCACTCCGGCTCTGGGTAAGGACCAGATATAATCAGTAGCACCGCTGTTGCTTTTTCAACCCTTAACACAAGAACATGCAGTACATTATTTTGAGTTGACTTTTGGTCTAGTACATTATTTTAGGAGCAGGTTGGTCATGTATAGAGTAGCTATAGTAAAATGCAAGACCTACAGGATCAATGTTGTGTCTTTTCTGAGGGAAAATCACTTTTTAAATTTATTTTATTTTATTTTATTTTTTTAATTGCATTTAATTTTGTTTTGTTTTCTGTTATCATTGGAAAATTGGGTTAACCTATTCAGCATCAGAAGCTGGGTGAAAAATGCATGAAAACTGGGCCACTGGAACAAACACTGTTGGAATGCTACTACATGAGCAACCCCACTATAGGAGGGTATATGCAGAAGACGTGGGAACTACGCTTCAAAATGAAAGACACGGCAGAACAGGAACAAGCTCTGAATAAGAGATGCTGGCTGTGCAAAGACATGCCTGAGACAATACAGTATATAACGAGGAGATGCAAGATGCTAGCAAGAAGGCAAACATGCATACATGGCTACAAATTACAGCTCACTAATGATAATTTTGAATTGGAGGAGCTTTATGTAGCTGCGACTACAGATGGCTGTGTGTTTACCTCATACGTAGCCATTCTGGTGTAAAGAAAATGCCCAGCTTGCCATCTCATTTTGCAGCTCTTGCCTGTGTGTGTGATGGAAATGTTTCAATCTCTGCAACAATATTACAGACAATAACATTTCTGTACTCTGGCGAATATGGTCAAACTTTATTATGGAGTTCCACAGACTGTCAGCTGCACACAATAAATAAGCAGCCCCAAAAGACCCCCGAGCCCCCTTTACATAGTCTTTACATAGTCTTCCTAAACTCTCTAGACTTTGTTTTTTCTGCCTTTCTCTTCTGCCACCTGTGGTTGTTTTTGAGAAGATGCATCTAACCACAGCTATTTCAATCTGTTCTTTGCACATTTCACATCTCTTATGTTATTTTTGTCATGCTTCTGTTAATATTTATTCCCTTAACAGATTGTTTTCATTTCCAAGAACGGTCTTTCACTTCTGTAATCACAAATACATTCATTTTTCATCAACAACTTTTCACCCTTTGGCCTTAATGTTTTAGCACAATTCATCTTGGTACACAGTTTTATATCCCAATGTCTTTCACATGTGTTAAGGAAGCTGGAGTGTAGCCATACAGCTGGCTGCAGCCACACTGCCCACTGTGTGGTGTGTGATGCTGCAGTGGAACAGTGTGCTCCTTTTGGCAATGATCTAAAACTTTATGGCTTTCAGTATAGGATGTAACAGAACACAGAGTAAAGGTAAATCAGAGGGTTCATAGCTTGTAAAAATCTCAGTATGCTGTTGTGATTTTGCTTGATGTGGGTTTAGTACAACATTCATCCTCAGGAGAGGTAGAGAGAGTGATTGATGAGGTGGTGATGAGGTGCATGTGCATATGTCACAGCGACTTCTCAGGCCACAGAATATAATATTGCTTTTGTATTTATTCAGTGAACATTAGTCAATGTATGTCTTAAGAAAATCACCACTTCTGACAGTAAAAATGTCAAGCAAGACGGTGGCTTGGTGGTTAGCACGTTTGCCTCTCAGCAAGTCCCTATCTGAGCAGAGATTCCCTGTTCTCCGTGTCTGCGTTGGTTTCCCCACACAGTCCAAAAATATGGAGGTAAAATAAATGGACTCTTCTTGTAACAATTCTACCTGTGTGTGTGTGTGTTTGTGTGAATGACTGTGTCTTCATGTCTAATAAAAACAGTTGTCTGAGTGCATATGAATAACTGTGTCTGTATGTCCAGTGGTGGATGGTGACCTGTCCTGGGTGTTGTCCTCTCTCCCCTCTCTGCACCTGATTCAGTCTCCCAGGGGTCGGAGGTTTCCGCTGGGGAGTATGATCGGTGCAACTGGCTGTTGTTTCTCACCGGTGTGTGATTGGATGTAAAGGGTTGTAACTGTGTACCGGTAATTGTATTTGTGTTATTTTAAATATACTCCTTCAGCATTTTGATGAAGCATTGGTTTTCTGTTTTAAGCACAAGCCCATCATGAAGCAATCAATTTGCATAAATTTATAAAATGTGCTTTGGTTGATTATCATGGGGTCTGTCTGTCATGACTGGTGGGCAGTGCTGGTCACCAAGTAGTCAGGCGCTCTTTGTGACTATACACTCCTTACCTGGCAGGCACACAGCTATGAATGCCCGGCTGTAAATAGCAAAGGGAAATACTTGAAGATGGTCCTCACCTGGTCAGAGGTACTATTGGATTATTGTGACTACCTGTATGAATGAAGAACAGACCTTTCCTCAGGTTATGTCATTACAACAGAAGAAATCAACGTAGGCTGGGTATGTGTGAAAAGGACAACAATGTAGTGTTCATTAATTCATTCATTATTCATCCATACATATTTGTCTGCAGCACGAGGATTACTGCGAGTGTAATCATTAGAATTGTGATCTTCACTTCAGTTTGTGTAAATTATGAAACATTATCTGGACTTGGACTAAATATGATCACATATGTTGTCAGTTTGCTATTGTACATCTATCAGTTTTCAACTTCAGTCATCAGAACATCTGAACAACAAAAAATGACCTATCCAATAAAGTAAAACTTCAAAGACAAAAATCATTATGTGCCAGCAATCTTAAACTTGTTCGACTCTGCCCCCTAGTGGTTTAGATATTTACATTCTAAACTTTCATGTTGTTAAGACTGTTAACTAAATAACTGTAATAAATTGTAATGATCCGTGTGTCCATATTTGTTGATACATGTTGCTTCAGCAAGCTCTCCGTGACTCTACTGAGGGAAGTACACATGAAGTACACATGAAGTACACATGAAGTACACATGTAGTACACATGAAGTATACATGAAGTACACATGAAGTACACATGTAGTACACATGAAGTACACATGAAGTACATTCAGTCATTTACATTTACATGGTGGTTATCCTGGTTAATGTTTGCTTTGGATGTCCTCTTAATTGAATCTCATAATGCTTTTGCATCATAAAATTAGGTATTGTTATTAAACAGTTCAGTAAGAATGAGCATTTCCAGGAATCTAAATAAATACACATCGTCATGCTTTGGTTTCCATCCAGCCAAACACACAGACACTTCTCCACCAATCGCAACTTGCAATCACCAACCATGTTTTCCCAATTCTTAGATTTTGGATGCTATGGATGACCCTGTCCTGAAAGCCTTTAAACACCGATTTCCATAGGAAAAATACACCAAACCTTTTGACAAATATTGGCAATTTATATAAACTAATAAAAACATAGCATACCTAAAAATCTTATACAATAAACTTATTTATTACAAATTATCTTTGTTATTGGAGAAAATTGTGCATAGCAAAAGAGTTTGCTAGGCACCTTAGGTTTTATTCCAGGTACATATTTAGAATAGACAAAATGAGTTTCCACCTTTTGATGAAACCACATCTTCCACACTGATTTTCAGCCATTGGGCAACATGGTGGCTTAGTGGATAGCACGTTTGCCTCTCAGCTTTGGGGACTTCAAGTGGTTCAAGTCCCTATCTGAGCGGAGTTTCCATGTTCTCTCTGTGTCTGCATGGGTTTTCTCCGGGGACTCTGGTTTCCCCCCAAAGTCCAAAGACATGGAGGTTAGTGTGTGACTGTGTGTCCCTTCATATTCAATAAAAACAGTTGTCTGAGTGTCTGTGCATGAATATGTGTGTGGTTGTATGCCCAGTGGTGGATGGTGCTCTGACACTAGGGTCTGTCCTCTCTCCCCTTCCTGCACCTGATTCAGTCCCCCAGGGGGCTGTGGATTCCAGTAGCGAGCACTCTGTGTGCAATTGGCTGCCGCTTCTCACCAGTGTGTGATTGGTCATATAAGATTTGCACCTGTGTTAAAATTATAACGTGACCTTGGGTATCTTGGAAGGCGCTTTACAAATTGAACATTCATTCTTCCTGGCGGATTTGCTCCATGTTGTTCAGGTTTGCTGGTTGATTCTAAAGATCTTTAGTTTCTTAGCAGATTGATTTATATTGTTTCTCTATATTTTGAACCATCCATCCATTCTTTAATTTTAGCAAGAGGCCCAGACTCTAGTGCTCACCCCTATACTGTACTGCTGAGATGGCATGTGTTGAGGAGAGGACAGTGTTAGGTTTTTGCCACTCATAATATTTTGAATTTTGGCCAAAAAACACATATTTTGTCTAACAGTATTCACGGGGAGAGTAAAAAAGAGTAAATCTCTGTAAATATATATATATAGCATATATAGCTCTATAGCTTGTTTAATCTAATACTCAGCATCCATATATTCATGAATATTCCTCCACTAATTTACAGATTAGCCTATGCAAATATAAATGGTACAACATAGGTATAAAGGACAAAACACAATTTTTTATTATATTGGTCTTTAACAATGCTGAGGTGCAAGGCATGGAGAGTGCAAGGCAATAACTGCTTTTTTCTATAAGCCATTCTTGAGAAAAACAATAATTTACAAATGATTTACATTTGCATGTAACATTGCATGCACACACGAGCTTTTCATTGGGATTTGTGTGGAACAGACAAAGCTTGACCCACCCTTCTTTTTCTATGCTCCTGTGTTCTACAAAACAGGTCAGAAATTTCCATTGTAGTTTTTTTTGGTGTGTGGGTGTAAATCTACCCACCAACGCAGCAGGCGAGCTCAGCCATTTACATTTGAGCTTTATTTGATATTGCTGTGGCAACAAAACAATTACAGTCAAAGCAATGAACTTGTGATGTGTGAGATTTGATTGGTTGGGCGTGAGACCACGAGACCTGCCCCAAATGCATGAGTCTCACAGTCTATGTGCTAAACTTGAGAGGTATGCAGGCATGGAAGACCAACAATCATCCTGACTGGTTAATACAGTTGGGACAGTGTTGAAATTTTGAGTTGCTTATTACACAGCCCAGAGACCTTTTCTCTCAGAGGATCTATTTTAGTGATAGCTACTAGGATGTAAAGACAATTTAGCTTAAGTGTATTTAATGGCTTACATCAACTTTAATGTAGTTTTAATTATATTCTTTTGTTCTAAAGACTGTAGACTGGCATCAAATGTTTTATCTTTGTACATGTGATGGTCATGGATATAGTCAGCCCTGGCTGGACTACACAGATAAAGACTGTTAGCCTTACATATGTTTGAGGAACACACGCCCAAACAGAGCTCAGATGTTTCCTACTGTCTGACTGCATCTGTTTCCTTGCCTATATTTGAACAATGAGTAGCCAGGGGCCGTATCTGGAAACTCCAGCTGAGGCTCCAGTTCTTCTCTTTGACCCCCCCCCCCCCCTCCCCTCCGCCCTGCCCCAGTGTATTGGACATTAAATGCTTATTGTCTACAAAATACCTCTCCCATACTATAGCCCTACATGTCCAGTACAAACAATAAATACATGCAACAAATCTTACTTTGAACGACGGGTCTATATGTCTATATGACGACAAAAAGTGTTTGTTTTTATAATTACTCGAATTTATGTCGGGCCTACTGATTTTAGACAAGACCTATGATAAAACGCACTGATCTATTTAATACAGCGCAATAAACTAATAATAAATCTGTTTACTTGGTCTAGCCGTATACCTGCGAACGGCTTGTACAGCCTTGCTGAAGCGGTCTCTGCATCGCCGGTATATTAGTACCATTAGCCAAGCCTCTTCACCCCGGCGTGTCTGCACCGTTGCCCTTTTAAGGACGCTGGTGGGAAGCAGGAGAATGACGTTTGCAACGTTGAGCCAGGAGTTGAGCCAGCGGAGCGGCGGCGAGACCAAGACACGGTGAGCGCACATTCAACTTTACCCGTATTTCCTCTGAAACCATAATAGGGTTGTTTTAAGACCCCGTTTCGAGACGGGGATGTTACGCTCGGATCCGGGTATGAGTAGTGAGGTCTCGGGGCCGTGGATCGCCTTAAAACTAAGCAGGCCAAGCACATAAGTACAGGCCGGCGGGTGTGAGCTTCCCAGCTTCAGAGCTAACTGACGTCGCGAGCCCCGCAGTGTTCGATTAGTTAACTGACGTCGCCGGCCCCGCGCGAGCTGCAGCTGTGTACGGTTAGCTGACTGACGTCCCCAGCCCCGCGCGAGCCACCGCAGTGTTCGGTTAGTTAACTGACGTCTCCAGCCCCGCGCGAGCCCCGCAGTGTTCGGTTGGCTAACTGGCAAGCTAAGCAAAAAGAATCGCAAAGCTTGAATATGGCGGCGTCAAATTAGGTGCCGCTACACAATTATAAACTTTGTGTGTTTCCGGTGCGCGTTTGCGGTGTACGTGTGAGTATGTTCTTCGTGTGTCACGAATAGTCCACTGCGAACAGTCTACGCCTAATGTTAGAATAAAACTAACTAAAGGTAATAAACATGAAGTTGTTTAGTTAGCTAACTAGCTAGCTGCTGGTTATGTGTGTCAGCACCTCGCCAGGTTAGCTACGATTGCTATAAAAGCCTGTTAGCTACGTATGCTAGTTAGCTGGCTAAACTAAACAGACAATGTTATAGTTCATGTCCACTGGGTATTGTTGCCCAGAACAGTCTGGTCGTGGTAGAGTCAGCAGATGGCATATTGCTAACTAGCTGGATCGCTCGCTAGATTATCTATCCTACCTTCAAATATGTTCTTTTATAGCCATGTTAGCTGTCATGTGTCCCGCCTCACACACCATCTGCCTAGCTGGCTAGTCTGTGGTATCTTAATGTGCGGTTCCGTCGACGAGTCAGCCAGTTAATCTCGCCATCTAATACATGTTGGCCTGCTTGTCTTCACGCTACGTACCGTTTGTTAACAGGAGCCCCGTCAGCCAGTTAAACACTTGTGCTTCTTTTACGCATGAAACTAGCTGGTGTTTTCACATTTTATGTGGCTAATTTTACTAATAGTGAACATTTGGCTCTCGTGGCAAATTGTACAGTTATTTATTTAGTTATTTGGGTTAACGTAGCTAATTAAGCTGGTATTTTAGTCTAAATAATCGCAATGGCTAGTTGAACACAAGTACGTTGACAAGTTTATTGTATGAACATACCTCGGCATGCTAACTTTGCTAGCTAGCTCTAGCTACATAGCTTGCTACGGTTTCTGTGTTTGCCTGTTTACACTGTGAAGTAACAGTGTGTCTTCTATACTACTTTTATTAATCGTTTTTGCAGTATTGCTCACTGGTTTGTCCAGAGCACACAACAACAGTCGTTCACATTTTAAGTCCCATGACTAATGAGAAGGATTTGCACAAGGGTTTCATTGATTTGTCTTTTCACACTAAATATGCGTCTAAATAAGATTTTATATAAAGCTGACATGCAGCCTGAAATATTCCATCAAAGTGAATAAACCTGGTCATAATCTGACTAACGGTACAGAAAACCTTCGCTTTAACATTTAGACAGTTATATAGAATACTGATAATAGTAGATCTGAACTTCACAGAAGAAGTTTTTACATACATCCTTTACATTTAAAAATGAAAAAATGTTTGGTTTTGAATTGTTTATATCCTTCATTCAAGAGTCATTTGCCAAGAACATAAAAAATGCTGAACTGATTGTCAGGCAATATCACCAGTTTTGACAGTTATAAATAAAAAAGGCTGAAAAAATGAAGGGAAACTTATAAAGATGGTGGGTTTCCTTATTAAGCTTCGTTTAAGTAGTTATGATCTCAAGATGAACATATCACTGAGTTGACATGTAAAAACACAACTTTCATGTCTTTTGTCGAGCTCGTCTTTTTGTATATTTTTGTATGAGTATAGTCATTGTGGTAATTTTTATTTATTTGTACAGATACTAAGCTGTGCCTTAGACTACAATGCAATATGGATGAGGATGATTTGTATAGTGAAAGGTTTTGTTGTTTTTGCCTAAATCTGATCTGCATCTGGGGAAAACCACTAGCTCCCACTAGCTTTGCCTCAAGCAAAAGTCCAACACCTGAGTCTGTAGTTTTTGTGTTTTGCCTTGTTGGTTGTGGTCATGCTGTGCTGCTTGTGTGGGATGAATATTGAGTATGAATATGTGGACTGCTGTCCAGTTCTTGGCAACTATTCACAGTGGCATTCTTTACTGTTTATTAGTTACCCCTGCAGCTGAGCTGAAGAACTGGAATGACACTTTTCGTTCACCTCACTATTGAACCTCTGACCAGGCACATAACATTCCCTGACTATTAATATTATTAATCTCATTTTCTTTTATTGGATTTGCTGGCATCTTTCCGTATGTTGAAAGCTAATAGGAATAGGAGGCCAGAATATTCAAACTAACATTGGCTAGTTTTAAAGGTCTCGCCTGATTTAGATTTGATTGTTTTTGATGCTGTCCATGGCTTGTAATTGTCAGTGTTATAGTTGTAGAATTCTTGTCCTGCAGCCAGTGATCCAACTTCTCTAGTGGATATTGCAAGTGTTAGCCTTTTTTTCTACTAGTTGTACAGTAATACTTTAGAACTGATTATTCACTACAAAAATGAACCATTCTCAATTTAATAGTTTTAATTTAGTTGTAATGATGGTATGTTTTTCATGATGGTAGGTTTTTTTATTTTTATTTTTGTCATAGTGTTAATTTTTTTTTTAAACGGACTACTCTTTACTAAGTGCAATGACTGTTCTCTGTACTTTTAAATACAATGGATTAATTTAAATTTGCATTAAAAATAGGTTAAATAACAAAGCAGATTGCAGCCTTGTCTGTTCATATGACCTGGCTGTGGTCTGGATAAGGAACTGTTGGAGGCCAATACATTAATGCCTGAAAGTTTTCCAGGTGAAACCATGGTTGTCAGGGTTGTCATGGTGATCCTTGGTCACTTCAAATGCTCTGTGGTTTTTCCAACATGCGGTTGAATGGTGTATTTACCTATTTAAGTTTAAATCCATCCATAAAAGAACCATGCAAGCAGTGTAATATGAATCTAAGCTTGTAATACACTGGTGAAGTTTCACTCCAGGATTGTTCAGGCCATGCTTTTGGGGGAATGACATTAAGTGATTGTCAGGCTGTGTGGAAACAGCAAGGTGTGTGTGTGTGTGTGTGTGTGTGTGTGTGTGTGTGTGTGTGTGTGTGTGTGTGTGTGTGTGTGTGTGTGTGTGTGTGAGGAACAGGGATAGTGGAAAAGTTCCTGACTTCAAAAACTACTGACTTCATTGAGCCTTCAACTTTTTGTGACTAGTGAGTTGGTCCACTTGCTTCCTTTACTAGACAATACCCTAGTGTCAGTTATTTCAAGCAGTAGGCCTGCATTAGCAAGTCTTCGGTACGTCACTCAGACTTTTCCCTGGCAGATGGCATGGTCAGGAGATCTATTAAACTACGTTTGATCTTGTTCGTATCCTTGACCACAGTGGTATGTGCAGTGTTGCTTCAAGGTTCAGCTGTGAACACAGCCCTGCAAAGGGAGTGCCTCAAAGACAATGTTTGGACAGCTCCATCACTGATCAGCAGAGAGACTCTGTTGTGATCTCTAACGCCAGGGACCGCGTTGCTCCTAACAAACCTGAGAATGTGTGTGCCCTTTCAGCAATTGATTACCTGCTGACCTGATATCTGTGAACCCGCTTTGACAACATTTATAAAAAGAGGTATATGAATATAATCGACATTAAATCAGTTCTTTCGTAAGTCACTGGGCGAGCTTACCTGTTGATTGTCCAGACAAAGTAAATGCAGCAAACAAAATGAGTACTTGCGTATGCTAATAGTGGAAACGGCTCAGTACAGACCTTTCTGCTTTTGGATTGTAGACTAGAAAAGAAATTTGGCTTGGTACAAAATGTAAATTATTTGGCCTATTTGTAAGCATGTAGTAACCTATTAATTAATAAAATATAAATCTGATATAAATCTAATTATTTGCAAATTGTATCATTACCAACTGCACACAGACAAAATCATTAAGATCAAACTAATTTATTGTTGATTCCATTGTGTACAGCGCTTTGGTCAACTTTGGTTGTGTAAGGTGCTATATAAATAAACGATTGATTGATAAATGATATTCAATTTGTTCAAGTGGACACAGTGATCAGGGCGAACAATCATGTATATGTCACTGTGAATGAGATGATTTCTCAGTCTTTGCTTGCTGTCATTTGCGAATGCTACGGTTTCTCCTTCTTTGCCTACGGCTGTTTGTGTTGAGTTCTGCAGAGCCTTCGTGAAGATGCAGAGAAGTCTGCTGTGAAAGGCAGTTGATCGTAAGATGGAAATGAAGGCTCTTCTGCTCCTCTGCACGTTTGGAACAAACACAGACTTGGAAACAGTAATCTCTTGTTCTGGTCCCTCGGTTGTAAGCCATACGGGAATGTGTCTGTAGGTAGTGAGAGATTTCCTGTGGGCTTATGAGCTAGGCTGCTCATATGTGAGTGTGATGTTTGTGTAAAAACAGTGTTTCATTACCATGTACAGTTTGTTCAGCCATACGGTCATTTGCTATTGTTAATTAGTGTCTCCCCCTCATCTTGACTACTTTAGTCAGTAAACTTTGTGTGCTTTCTGTAAAGAGTTTAAGTAGGGAGTTGTCATTTGCTCTGTGTGTGATTTTTATTTTATTTTTCACTGCACACTCTCCAGACTGTTGTATAGGGCGTTGTCAGGGCTTCAGCTCATTTGGACACAGAAGTATGTGCAGGCTGTGATCACAGCCAGCTGATCTGAAGCACTGGAGACAGACACTTTTCTCTTTTTTAGGAACTCTGATTATTTTCCAAAGCCCTTGAAAAGGCACAGTACTGTGTGTTTTGAAGAGGGAATACCATCGATAGAAAAATTGCTGTGTGGCTACTGCAGCTTTTATTTGAGCCATATTCTGATTGACCTTAGTTACCTCAGAAGTGCTTGTGAGAGAAACTGTGATTCATCAATGTGATGATACGATTAGAATGTCTGAGAATATCCTGGGTGTTCAGCACCATCTGTGAATCCAAATTTCCATTGTGCTCGTTTGAGTATTATGTATTGTGTGTGTGTGTGCGTGCGTGCGTGCGTCATACATATATAGCATATATAGTAGGGGTGGGAATCGTTTACTATCTCTCAATTCGATTCCGATTTTGGGGGCCACGATTAGATTCAAAACGATTTTCGATTAAAAAAACGATTAGATTTATAAAAATTTCTGCTTCAGTCTATAAAATCTGCATGATCTAGTCTGCTTTGCATCACAGAATGACAAATACAGAAAATAAAGTGTCTCACATTTAATAAACAAAAATAAAGTGCTTTGGTAAAATAAAATGCTTTTTGTTGTGTTACCAAAATTCTTGAGCTTCATTTTGCAAGCTGTCAGGGCTGACACGGATGCTGTTCACCCAACGGCCCCAGCCGTTGCTAGGGGCACCAGAGTCAGTCCCAGGTGTAACCAGAGACTGTATATATAAGTGGACTGGACAACACGAGTGAAAAGTGAAGCCTCCGTGTGTCAGCTGCCCTCTAGTGGCTGGCTGCAGTACAACTTTTAACCCCGCCCATTCCCATAGGCCCTTTTCACACTTCCGCATTTTTTCTTCCGGAAGTTCTCGTCGCAGGGTAAAGTCACTTCCGTTACACATTAAACAATTGCAGAGTCCACTAACAAGAGCTTTTGCAGTGCACCAGGGTGCTCGATCTCAAAGCAAAAACAGCCATATCTCAGTTTCCATGGTTTTCCGGCTGACGACGAGCAAAAAAGAAAATGGGTTTATGCAATTAGGAGGGATGAAGGAGAAAACTTTGTGATACGGAGCATCTTTGTGTGTAGCCAGCATTTCACTGCTGCAGACTCTACATAGCAGGAAGCTCATGGCTAAAAGTTGGTGCTGTTCCCTGTTACTGTCCCGGTACTGTTACTGTTCCCAGTACTGTTACTATTCCCAGCCGGTTTCAGTGGAACAGTTGCTGTCCGCGTTTGAAAGATCAAGCTCTCGGCTGGGAGTACACGTACGTCCGCTAGCATCTAGCTGTGACCCCCTAGCATCTAGCCCCGGTCCGCTAGCATCTAGCTGTGACCCCCTAGCATCTAGCCCCGGTCCGCTAGCATCTAGCCGTGATCCGCTAGCATCTAGCCGTGATCCGCTAGCATCTAGCCGTGATCCGCTAGCATCTAGCCCCGGTTCGCTAGCTTCTAGCCCCGGTTCGCTAGCACCTAGCCGTGATCCGATAGCATCTAGCCCCGGTTCGCTAGCTTCTAGCCCCGGTTCGCTAGTATCTAGCCGTGATCCGATAGCAGGTAGCCCCGGTCCGATAGCATCTAGCTAGAAATGAGCAAGCTCTCGGCTGGCAGTACACCACGAGCGTCTACTAGTCGAGAGTTTGCTCTTTCAAATGCAGACAGCAACTGTTCCACTGAAACCGGCTCTGAAACTAGCTCTGATCCGCTAGCATCTAGCTCTGCTCTGTAGCATCCAGCTCTGACCATCACTTTGCTGTCGACTATATTGGACACTGAATAAACAACAACACTTAATAACTTGGTGTGTGTCATGAACTTTATTGATACTGATGTAAACCAAACAATCAATAGCTGACATCCCTTGGCTTGCTAAAGCTGGGCGTACACTGTACGATATTTTAAATCGTGTACTCAGCTCCAGCTCAAACTGTATGACTAAATCGCAGGGAGAGTCGGCTCGTGGAGCTGCTTCAACAGTGCAATACTCTCACGAGGAGCGATTTGAATTTTAAACATGTTTGATATTCTTGCGACGCTGCGATTTCAGATCGGGAGTTGGTCGTGAGGTGTGAATCGCTCCTCGTTTACCTGTGTAAACTACACAATGCACGACACGCGATTGAGCCGAAACTCGGCCCGATCACAAAATAGTCCAAAAATCGCACAGTGTACGCCCAGCTTAACCTAGCTAGATATTGTTAACTAAAGCTGTCAGAATCATTTGTAATATTATAATATATATCATAAAAATAGGGACCGTTTTACCACTCCGTAGGATGACTAATGGAACCAGCTATACGTTAAATAATAGTTAGTTGGTTACCTCGCTAGTGCTAGCTGGTGTTAGCTTACCCTGGTATAAGTGAATAAATTCTCCTACAAACAATTTGTAGCCTCTATTTAACTTGGAACCCTTCGTTGTTGAATATTCTCCAACGATCCTGAAAACGTATTTAAAATTCAGTCTCGGCAGCGACGACAGGGATGAAGTAAATACACGCTCCATGCTGAGGTGAATTTACAACAACTATCTTCTGTGAGTACCGGAACTTGTTTTACCCGGCGGTGACGTATTTCCGCTTTGTTGTGAAAAGGGCCTATGTAAGTGAACGGGCCGGACGAGAAATTTTGAATTTTTATTACACGTAAAATACATTTTTTGAGCAGTTATATTTTGTCAATTCTATAAGACCCCATTGCATTAGTATCTCTCCCAGTGTTTTTCTCTAGGATAAACAGATTTAATAGAAGTTATTAAGTGTTAGTTAAAGGGGTGTGGCAATAAGGTGATTGACAGTTAATAGCTGCGTTGGTTGACATCTAATACCAGACGCTCAAACGTGAACGCGCTCAACAGCAAAACTCTATCAAAACTCTCTACAGCAAAACTCTCGACAGCAGTATTAAAACCTTTTACCTTTGTTTATTTTGTAAAACGTCAAAAGGGTCTATACTGGTGGGCGTATCCTAACGAATGTTGCGGGGGAGATACGGTCCTGCGTACCGGTTCTAATGCGCATGCTCTGGCTCCAATTTTCATCTACTGCGCAAGCGCATCCAAGATGGCGGTGTCTGTGTGGCCATCTTGGTGGCTTCAAAAGTTCACAATGGGAGTCAACGGTGACGTATCGTCCATTATATATACGGTCTCTGGGTGTAACCGTACGTTCTCAGCCAGTCTCTGCTTTCTCTGTGATTGCTTCTCATTTGAAGGTGTCTCGCCACCAACTCTCTGTTATGCTTTCTCTTTACTTAATAGAGTATCTATCTCCTACGTCGCTTCCTGACCCATCTCAAGTTTTCCCAATCCTGTATTTATTCCTATCCGTGTTGCCTTTATTTTTGAAAAGGGTTTTATTTTGCTGTGGCGTTTTTAGCCTGCTGCCAGTTACTTCCGCTGGCATGCGCTGGTTTCGTTTTCGCGTTGCATTTATCCGCGCTGTTTTTTTATTTACTGTTGTTATTTTGCTGCTTTCTCCCGTCTCTCTACGGTTGAGTTTTATTTTTCACACATTGTATTTTCCGCGTTGTTTTTTTGTTTCTATTTACTCCGTGCCCTCACTGTTTTGGATTCTGTTCTTCTGCGCGTTGAGTCTTCCGCGTTGTTTTGTTTGTTCATTCTGGGTCGCTGTGCGCGTTTCCCTCTCGCTAATACATTTGACAAGTGTCAAACGTGTTGCTCTTGCGAGCCGGCACTTGGGTCCACCCTTCTCTATATTATTTCATGCAGTGTGTGCGTTCCCGTGCTCACCGCGTTGCACACGAGCTTCATTGTGTCAAGTTCGGTCTTTCCTGGCATTCGGTAAAAACCAAAATGAACCCTTATTTTTGCCTTAAACGAAGACGGGACAGGTTGAATATTTCTTTCCTCCACTTGTTTTGAAACTTTTTCATGAGTGTGTTCCAGAATCTGCTGCGTAAAGTCTCGCGTAATTTTGTAATTACGTAACGCGAGACTTCACCACTACTTAGAATCGATTTTGGGACATTTAAAATCGATTCTGACTCGTAGTAAATGAGGATCGATTTTTGATATATGAATCGATTTTTTGGCCCACCTTTAATATATAGCATGTTAGCATGCTAGTATTGGTGTTTAAGACAATAAATAAATAAATAAATAAAATAAGGAAGAAATTAAGAATGTTTATTGTCTTTGAAGCCAAAAATGTTTTCCATGTGCTTTCTCTCAGCTATGTTTGCCATTTCTTTAGTCCTGTGCCAGCTTCGTCAAGCAGCGTTGAGAATTTGTGCAGTTGGTGCGTGCGTGCGTGTGTGTGAGTGTGATAAAGCAGCCTAATGTGTTATTGGCTTCTGCTTTAGCATTTTATCAGTGGAAATGAGCAAGAGAGATTAACAGCCATTTGACAGAATACTCCAGTGCGTCCCGCGCAGAGCCGCTAGCCTGTGCGTCCTGTGCCAGCTGGTGCTGTCTGCTACACTGTCCAGGACTGTAGCAGCACCCAGTAGGAAGGTTTCCCCTGCACTCCTACTGGTCTGGAATTTACAGGTATTCAGGCCAACAAGAATGTATTATGTATACATGTGTTGTGTGTGTATATATTATTATACGTTTGTATAGACTGCCATGATATGTTTTGGATAATCTTTTGAGTTTTAATACTACAGCTTCTCTTCTGTTTTGAATGCATGAAGGTACACGCCTTTCTGACGCACGTCTGTGCTAATGTAAGCACTTGTTTGTTTGCCTGGGTGAAAGAAGACAATGCTTGCTTCGTGCCATTCTCCCATCGTTCTCCCGTGCTGAGCAGCACATTAGCAATGCTAATGTTGTGTGTGTGTGTGTGTGTGTGTGTGTGTGTGTGTGTGTGTGTGTGTGTGTGTGTGTGTGTGTGTGTGTGTGTGTGTGTGTGTGTGTGTGTGTGTGTGTGTGTGTGTGTGTGTGTGTGAGAGAGAGAGAGAGAGAGAGAGAGAGAGAGAGAGAGAGAGACGCTTGCTGCTACGGCTCCATGACTCCACATTTGGTTTGCAGCGTGTAGAGGCTGTTCAGTTTGTGTGTGTGGTATGTGTGGTCTAATTCCCTCCCAAGTGCCTGCCGCAGCTTCACACAGCTTCTCTGTAGTTTCGAGCTGTTGGTTTACCAGTGTGCGAATATGCAGCGGCATTGTTGGCACTTTTATTACAATCCCACAAGCCAGACAGGAGTGCAGAGTGCACACAAGCACAGTCAGCCTGTTGCTTCATGGTGAAGTAGAAAGAAACACGTGCTGATTACCAGAAGATTGTCAGATTGTCGCACGTGTGTTCATGGGCTCAGTTGCACTCATAAAACTCCTAGCAGAAATTCTTTCTCATGTTATGAAACTGGGTCTGCAAGAGACCTCTTAAAGCTCCTGCTCCATACTGCAATGTTGTGTACTAGCATAAAAATAAACTGGCTTGGCTAAACATTGTAGACATGCCAAGGTGTTGATTTGTGTTTTTGCCTTTCTGTTCGAACACTCTGGAGGGGGGTCAGGTCAGACGTGGGGAGAGCAGACGCGCCTCGTCACGTTTACGAACTCCTGGACGCATTGGCTTGCGCATTTTCACTCGCCTGCACTTTGTCTCCCCGACATCGGTAGCGCTTGGAGGGCGTTCCCAGCTGCTCTAGCGGTACAGTTCGTAAAAGAATGCGCGGATGAATATATCAGAACGTGGATGCTGCGGTGGGGTGATCTGAGGGAGAGGAGTGAGTGAACTGACCTTATATGGATTGTTGAGCGGGAGATGTGAGAGAAACGTTGGCAGGAAGAGAGAGAGAAAGGAGGGAGGGAGGGGGAGCTGTGCGAGGCAGTCAGTCGTTTTTATCACTCTGTTTCTTGGGTGCTGGTTTATCGCTGTTCTGCTGTTTGCTTGGAAATCTTTTGTAAGACAAGGTTTGATAAAAACAAGGCACAGAGTTAGCTGCTACAGTAATGCTAACGCCAGTCTTCATTAAAACGAACCCGTGCAAAAGTAGCGAACAGAGAACCAATTGATGAATGAATGTGATTGTGCCGTTGCTGCACGTGGCAGCCTGAGTGAGTCCAAGCGTTCATCTCCTGTCCTGTCAGAACTGACTGACTGATTTGATAGCTTCACGACAGAAATTTGATAAAAGACGGGAGTTACGATTTAAACTTTTTTTTTGTTAACTTGGTGTGTCAACCACAGCCCTCACTGAATCCATCAAACCCTTTTCTGCCGCTGTATGACAGAGACCTCTGGCTGCTGTGCTAGAGGGTTGAGTGTTTGGGCTGATAGTTGGGGTGCGTGTTTACTACCTGCAGGACCTCCTTCGTCACACACTAACCAAGCGTTCTGGATCTGTCTAAACAAAATGCCTCGTATGCTAATTTGCCCTTTAAGCTCCAGGGAATACAGTTAGCAAGGAGAGCGTCATGTATCGCCTCAACCCCGACATGTCTGAATCAGTCGTGCTGGGTGTCTGTGCACGGGACTTCGTCTTGGGGTGAGGGAGGAGGCCTGGGCTGCTCTCTCGGGGCGTAGTGCTTTTCCCTTCTGTGCGCGCGCGCACACACACACACACACACACACTATCCGATGCATGCCCTGCGGGCACACCGTGCCATGAGAGCAGCTGTTTGAAAGGCGGCTCCGTGCGTCTCAGGCAAAGCATGTGCGGTCTTTCACTTTCCCTGATGGGGCGATGCTGTCTGCTGGATGATTGAGACAGCTGATGGGAATTGGTGATGGTTAAAACTGTAGCAGCAACAGGGCATAGATGGATGGGTAGGGTACTCTGGGGCAATGCCATGTTCTTGTTGGAGATTATTCTGCTCTATAAAGTATTTGCGATGATGCATAAAGACCTTTTTTCTGCTGTGTTGGCAGGCTGTAGAGGTGTGTGCACAGAGACCCCACCATGCGTGAATATAAGCTCGTGGTCTTGGGCTCTGGAGGTGTGGGGAAGTCTGCACTGGTAAGACAGAGAGCATGCACTAAACCATTTTAATGCATAATTGTGCTATTTCCCATGCATTTGAGTAGTCTGCAGCTGGTTAAAAGGTTCCGTTTAACCACTGCTTGACTCTGCCTTTGATCCTGGTCCGGATACTTGATGGTTCACCTCTACTTCATCATTTCTCCACAGACAGTCCAGTTTGTTCAGGGAATATTTGTGGAAAAATATGACCCAACAATAGAAGACTCCTATAGAAAGGTAAATTTATGATAATTTTTATTTTATTTTATTTATTTGGTGTGAATATTGTTTATCTATTTAATTTGACTTTTTGGGGGTTTTGCTCTTGATTTGTTGCGTTTTTTCATCTTCCTGCCTGTTCTCACTTCTCATACTCTTCCTCTCTCCTCTCATACTCTGCCTCTGTCCCTCTAGCAAGTAGAAGTGGACGGTCAGCAGTGCATGCTGGAAATCCTCGACACAGCAGGCACAGTAAGTGTGAGAGACCCTCTAACACACAGAGGATTAGGTTACTTTATATAGGACCATACCTAGAGGGCTCCCTATGCTTCGGTTGTTCAGGATTAACCTCTGGGATGATCCTTAATGTGCAAGATGTAATAGGAATCTTTAATCCCAGCTTGTGCGCATGTGTGATTACAGGAGCAGTTCACGGCGATGAGGGATCTGTATATGAAGAACGGACAGGGCTTTGCTCTGGTTTATTCCATCACGGCACAGTCCACATTTAACGACCTGCAGGACCTGAGAGAACAGATCTTACGGGTCAAAGACACAGAAGACGTGAGCATTGCATCTGCAAACGTGTACACTTAACACAAGACTCTAAATTCTGATGGTTTTGATCGTGACTACAGATTCCATTGCAATATCTTGTCCTAGCTAGGTGACCATGTCCTATTTTACGAATCATAATACTGATGTGAACAGTTTGCAATTTTGTCACTAGGCCAAATGTAAAGAATTCCCGAGTTAATCACAGATTAATCATGACTTCTGTGTTCCATTACAATTTCTTAGCATTTTGGAGCTGAGCGTTCCATTTACGCCTGCATTTAAAGGAGGTCCTGTGTGATGTTGCTGGTTGTGTCTAGGTGCCGATGATTCTGGTGGGGAACAAGTGTGATCTGGAGGATGAGCGGGTTGTGGGGAAGGAGCAGGGCCAGAATCTTGCTCGCCAGTGGAATAACTGTGCCTTTCTAGAGTCCTCCGCCAAATCAAAGATCAATGTCAACGAGGTGAGTGAGAGTCTGCTGGACTTTTACCCAATGGGGTCGTACCCCAGCGTTCGTGTGCACTTGCAGAATATTCTGTGATTCAGACCCCTCTTAATCTATGTCCAAAATGGTAATCTGATGTTCTGGACACGGATTAATCATAGTTCTGTTGTGAATCCGTCTCTCTAATGATCTGTAACATAATATCATTACGTTTTCCACAGAATTAAATTATTTGTTCTTGAAATGCTAGGAATATTTATGATTTACAGCCCGTGGTCTCTGTGTGTGCACTAGATCTTCTATGACCTGGTCAGACAGATTAATAGAAAAACGCCGGTGGAAAAGAAGAAAACCAAGAAGAAGTCGAACTGCACACTGCTCTAAGACCCACACGCACCCTCACGCCGCAGCAGTTCTGAGCCAGGTAGCTCTCACTAACATGTATTACTAATATGTAAGATAAGAACGTATTGATAACACGTTCTGGTGGATGTCCATTGGGATTCACTTCCACCTACCCAGAACATGTAGCTGCTGCACTGGCTCTCATGATCAGAACATCCAGCAGGAAAAAGATTATTAAACACCCAAGATTAATATTGATCTGGCAGTGTTTTCTTGCTTTCTGCTTTTTAAAAATGTGTTTATTCATCTTTAATGAAGTAGAATAAGTATAATGTCCAATCTCGGCTTAGGGCAGAGCACTATATCCAGGCATGGTGGTAGTGTGTAAGCAACAGCATTAAATACTCCCTGTATTCCTGTTAAATGTATTCTGCCTAAATTTCAGGTGTGTAGTTTTGTGTGCAGTACCAGCTCCAGTTGCGTGGTTTCCTATTTTCCTATACCTGACCTTTTCTTGCCCGTGTACCTGTTAATGGTCTCGGCTGCAGTACTTAACCTGTATATTAGACCCAGGTGAACCTGAAGCATCCGTGTTCTGTTCCTTATCAGGTCTCACCTTTAGTAAATAATAGCACATTTGCTGCATGTTGTATCACAGCCATAGCAATATATTGGATTCTAAAGGAAAATCTTATAACCCGGAGAAGCCTGTAGTGTCACATGCCTTCATCTTCCTTTGAAGGCATGCAATATAATTATATGTAATATGCTTTCTCATTGTGATGCTGCTACAAGTGCATGCTACATTTCTAAGTCAATTCTACACATACTTGGATTCCTGGCATTGCTGCTGTGTCATGTGTATCGCTCTCTGTTTCTGACAGAATGCTGAAATGAAGACCTGTTGCCCTCCTGGCCAGCATTCCAGCCCCATTCCGCAGTTATTGGAAACAGTGTTGGCAAAGGCAGAAAATGACTTGGTCCTCATCTTACAGAAGGGAGTAAATGAGAGAGAAAAAGAGAGAGGGGCAGAAGTTGGACTTCTCACATCCTCTCCATTTCTGCTTTTCCTTCTCAAGCGATCCTAACCCCCCCCCCCCCCCCCCCCTTCCCCTCCAGCCGTGAAACAGCTGAACCACAGACGTGACTGTCTCCAGCGCTTATGACTTTTGCAAATGCCATTTTTACAGAAGGACTGTTGGAACAGGGGCGTTATGTATTCATCTGGAGGAAGTGAGGAAATTGTGATGTTTATTGATACCTTCAGCAAGAATGGGCACCTTTTAAATAATGATGATGATAATAATAATAATAATAATAAAGAATCCTATTAATATTTGCAAAAGTCAAATCATTTTCAGATTCCAGTTTTTGTTGTAGATGTTTTTGTGGGCACCCCCCCTTTTTGCTTTTAACACCCTCTTCACTGCCCTCACTTCTAAAGCTCCCCTCCAGAAGTAAATCTGGATGTGGTTTTCTCCTCTTCATCTGGACCAGCTCAAGTAGCCTGAGTGACTTTGTTTTATATTTGAAGCCTCAAAATTTTAATGTCCCTTAATATATATATATTTTTCTCCTTTTTCTTCTTCATTAACGAGTTGGGGGGGTGTTTTGTGTTGAAAGATGGGGAAGAATAACAAAATGGGTTTCTGTCTTTTGTGCTAAAAAGTATATTGTACTAAAACCAACTCTAATATTTCTTCTGTGTTCTCCTGTCACATTCAAAGTGGTAATAATTTTCCAGCTTTTATGAACGATTAAATTTTAGTACATTTTCATTACTTACTTTGGTCTTTGTATTTTGTTTTAGGCGTTTGCTTGCCTGTGGATGGTTAGGTCTATTTTGTGCCTGCCTTGGAGAAGAATGAAATCGTCATTTTGACACAGTGTTGACTTCTCCTTGTTCAATAATCAGTTAATAATCGTGCGTTGTGAAACAACACAACAAAGTAAAAAAAGTCCTATCAAAGTTTTTATTTGATTTTATTTCCTTATTCATGATTCTCTTAGTTGTCAAGGAGATGCCAGGGTTTCCTAGCTGGTTTTTGATTTGGTCAGTTCTGCCTTTTTGTTTTGTTGCTTTTTTTGTTAATTTGAATAAAAGTTTCATATTCGTTTGAGTGTACATCTCATAAAATCATTTTCATTTGAAGACTAAAAATGTTTTATTTTGAAATATTAAATTTCTTAAGGCAGTATCACATTTCTGTTCGGTTCTTAAAATAGGCTCGAGCTTAATAATATATTTGGATAACCACCATCAGAACTGTACATATTGTGTCCACCAGAGGGAAGCAAATCACCGTCGTTCCTCAATATCCATTTGGTGTAAACGTGTTTAGTATATTTTTTATAGCGTAGGTTGTGGGGTTTTTCCTGAGTTTTAGTCAGCTGTTTTAGCTTCTAGAATGTGAGCTTTACTTCTCTGCTCTTGGGTTTCAAGTTTTTACATATTTAAAGCTCTTTTAGGCCTTTTATTTAAAAATTTTAACTGGCTGTTATAAGCTGCTGGAGTTGAAATGTTACAGTAGTCGCATTTCAACAGATCTGAATATGGCTTTGTTGTGCGCATTTCCTTGAGTATTAAATTAATATTTTTTTATTCTATAAATCTGAGGTGGATTTCAAGACTGGCAAACTTTCTAATTATGATAAGACACTCAATAAAGCACCCGAGTTTTTCCCATCAACACATTTAAAGTCCCTTTAGGTGGGGATAGGAAAAGCCTTTTTCATTGCTCCTTTGCAGAAGTAATTAAACGCTAACATCCGTTTGTTCTAGCTCTATAAAAATCCCATCGCCAACTCGGACTGATTTAAGTGAAGGGGAAAGTTGTCGTTGTTGTGTAACCATCCCCCGCTGCTGTGCTCCCTCCTGGGCGCTCCGACTGTGCCTCTTCCGTCAGTTCAGTGCTGAGCTGGAGCAGGATATGGGTGGCGTCGCCTCCTCCATGGACGCACCTGGAGCGGCTCTTGCGTAGTCTCATCCCCGCCTGAAAGGGCATGTTTGTATAGTCGAAACAGATCCAGTGCTCACGGAGGACCATGCCAGAGACACGTACTTGAAAAGGAAAGCCGCAGTTTGTAAAGCCATGGAGGCTTCAGTCAGAGATATTTGTGTATATTTAAATAATTACATGAGAGCGTGCCAGAGAAACAATATTATATAAAAGAAAATTGTATGAACTTCACTGTCCTCACACCTGTTTTGGTTGGTTTCGATGGTGGGTGTGAGTGTGCGCAATGTCTGACTGATGCTGGTGTGAGTCTGGGTCCAGAAAACACAAAAACAGGAGGAAAAATAGTTTTGTGTGTCCTTTTGAGATTTTATTTAATAAACAAATGGAATTACGGTTTTCTTATGGCAGTTATTATATCAACATCAGAGCTACTATCAAAATGTATATGTAACTGTGTGTGTGTGTATGTGAGAGAGAGAGAGAGGGAGAGAGATGGTGACTGAATGAATAGATGATGACACAAGCTTATTTGGCGTCCCACCCAGGAAACTGAGTCAGCAGAGAGCTTCCAGACTGCAAAGGCAAGAGAGAGAGAGATTGTTGGGCAAATGCTCCCAGTAGCCTTGCAGTAGACTCTTTACTGTTACTGTGACACTATTGTTACATCATTATAGTAGTTCCATTCTAAACATGACCTCATCAGTTCTCTGATGTCATTTTTTTTGTGCACAGACCGATTCCTATTAAATAGAGTTCACTGTTCTTAACATTGTGCCAGTTAAATTTACATCTTGTTACCTTGATGGGTAGGAATAGCCCTACCAATGCTCAATAGTGAATGGAGTAGAATATCTAACCGATATCTTGTTTCAAATCCAGGAAATGTGAGCACACATGCATGGCTCCTGGGAAAAGCCTGGCTTTAACTTATTGGCCATGCTGACAACCCTTCATGGCTCCACTGGAAAGGTGAAAAGTCATCTGGCCTAAATCAGAGATTCTGATGAGATGCTGAACGTAAAGAAGTTGTTGGCTTGTTCAAAATGGAGAGGTCTGTCCAGGGTGGTTCATTTTGGAGCATCTGTTGAAATTCAAGCGTCAGATGAAAATGCAGTCTAAATTCCATGGGACAGGTTCAGGTTACTATGCTATTTGCACTTGAGAGACCAGTCTGTGTAATGTGTCATGTGTAAATGTAAAACATGAAAAAAATTAAAGAAAAGTACAAAAATATTATTTTTAAAAGATATAGGGAGGCTGAGTGTGCCTGATTATTATTTATGTATATACATTGTAATAAATGGGAATTTAGGGGGGTTGTGTATATGTCTGTATGCGCTTGTACTTATGAGTGTATGCATATACACTGTATATTTATGTTTGAAGTTATATGATACAAAATATATTCATAGAGTTAAATGAAATGTAATTAATTGAGGGGAGGGGGGAATAATATTTTTTATTTTTTGTAATAAGCTTTGGAGAAGGGTGGGATTAAATAAGTTTTATACTTCTTCCCATTCCTTTTCAAATATGTAAAATTGTTTTGTTATCTGTTTTATCATTTGTTTTGTTTTTAGTTTTCCATATTTGAAATAAACATTGAAATTGAATTGAAATTGAAATTAAATGTGTTCTTCCATCATAATTTTCTGTAAAGTTACTCTAGCAGTGCCTCCGTATGCTGCTGTTGTGTTAGCAACGTCTCTGTGATGGGTAACAGTTAAAAAGGCTCACACACTTAATGTGTATTACATCCTGTTTGCAAATGCAAAGGCCAGAGGAAACAGGAAAGAATGAAAGGAAGCAGATGACTTGATACTGACCTGCCCCGTGTCTCCCAGAGTACTGAGATGTGGCATGGTGACCTTGAACTGGCTTGTTTGCTTAACTATAAATTAATATATTAAGCAAATAATGAATCAGTATAATCAAACATACCCAATTTACTAAATATGTACTAGAAAACTAGAGGATTAGTTGATTCTTCCATTCCAAAATACATAGGTACAGTAAGACATGAGATAATTGCATAGAATGAGTTTAATAAGATAGTAACACAATAATATATTTGGTCAATTTAGAAAATAATTTATAACAATAAAAAGTAAAATGAAAAGAAAAAATATATATACAGAGCTCATGAAGATTATAAAGTACTCTGCTGTGTGCACTACAGCTCATATCTTCAATGTAGTGTACTAATGGATTCTTAAATACTTAGGGATATTTGACCTAATGCTGATGCACCAACATGATCTTATTTGAGCAGTGAATCATTGTGCTGACTTTCATATTGATCTGCAAAGGTTTTAGTAAAATGGTGGAGACATTGTAAGCAGCTTATGTTAGTAACCACACCACGGGGCCAGCTGTACCCATTAACCCATGTTTATCTTTATAAAATGTGCTCATATAGGAATTCAAACAACAGTTTGGCATCCATAAGTTCATATAAACCAGGAAGGTTATGATTAATCATTTAATGCATTAGACATTAGATTATTATTAAGTATGTATTTAAAAAAAAAAATTTTTAAGAGTGTGTTTTGGTTCCTAATAATGGGCTTCCAGAGTGGGTGGAATGGGGGAGTTTTTCTTTGATTGAAGGTTATAAAGATTGTGGAATCAGCACTGTTCGTAATCTGACTGGTAGTTTGACATGCTTGCCTTTGGCCTGAACAGACAGAAAATCAACGAACAGATTGACACTAGTTAATTTGACTAAGCAGTAACAGTCAGCTTGTTTTTCCCAAAAGGGACTTCACCAAACTCAGCTCAAATCAGTTTCTATTTATGTCAATGTTTTACAGTTCCATAAAGCTGAGAGAAATACAGTAATATTTTTTTATAGGACATAGCCTACAGTATGCTGGATACTGAATATTATATTTTAGAGGACTATCCAGAAGCAGGTATAACACTGCTTAAACCTGCAAGACCATTTATTTCCTGTAAGAAAAAAAAAAACACTTAAATTGTTCCTTTAAATGTCTTTGGAACAGCAATCTTTTTGGAAAGAGAGAACTCATTATACACTGTGCAAGTACTGTCATGACATGCTCATTAAGCTTTAGTCCTGAGAATTCCCATAATTTACTTCTCTGAACTCCGCATTCCACACTGATTCACCTTCTTTAATTAAGACCTCAGTTTCAGCCCATTTTATTACCAGTTTCTCAGGAGCTCTTAGACCCAGACTGCAAAACTATAATCAAACGTGGGCCCTTTTGCACCCCTGATCTCCTCGACATTGTCTGGTTGTGACCTGCTCTTCCCTCTCAGTCCACCAGCTCTTGCCCAGAAGGGTCTGTAGAAGCTTCTCTTTGATTTAGACCCTTTACTTTTCTTTTGGGATCTTTTGAAGAGCTCCTGCTCTTCCTGCTCTGTGACTTGCCACCCGGGCCTCTCCTTGAGCAGTTTATCCCGGTCGGGCCGAACGCTGCGCAGGACCTTTTTGAAGATGCTGGCGGTGAGAGAGAGACGCCTGCAGAACTCCCCAGAGCAGCTGAGACGCAGAGGGCTCCCAGACACTTCAGCAAACGCCGCCGCCTTCTCCCCGTCTCCTACCATCCGGCCTTCCAGCTCGGGCAAATTCAGCCAGTTGCCCACTAGGTCCGCTAGGACGTTGTCTCCGAGAACTAGGGGCTGCCTGTTTCGGCTGTGGCTCATCAGGGAGGATGTCCAGTCGCTAGAGTCGTCCGTGTCGCAGTGAGAGAAGTCGCTGTCGATGGATGGGCCTTCTCGTGAAAGAGTGTCCATGAGTCCCTGGAGCTCTGCCATTGTGGCTGGCTGGAATTCAGGTTGATGCTCGTCACACATGGACCTCAAGGCTGAATGGCTGTGACTCAAAGGGGCTGTTTCTTGAGAGCCATGCGAGGAGAAGCTCTCATTGTCAGAGCTGCAGAAGGAGGCAGACGTGCAAACACTTCCTTGGTGGTGGTTTCCTCTAGGTTCCTGCCTCTTAGATACTAGGCATGGAGCCAGACTACTCTTCTCAAATGGGGAGCTGGTGAGGAACACGCATGGTTCCATTTCTTGGTCTGACAGACTTGACTCCTTTTTGAACGTATGATTCTTTGACCTTTCTGAGATGCGTGTATCCTTTTGTCTAGTTCCCCTTGTGACGTGTTCTAGCTTGCCTGTAAGTGGTGTACCCGAGACTGCGGCTTCACTTAGAGGGTGCTGGGAGAGCTGAGAAGGTTTGCAGGAGATCTGTAGCTGCTCCAATGCCGTCTGCACTTGAAGCAGTTTCAACTCATGCAACACTCCCATCATAGAGTTCATTTGAGTCTGGACACCATCACCCGCCTCCTTCATGGAGATCTGAAACAGAACCCCAACCCCGAAAGAACATAATTAACATTTAGTAGCCATTACGATGACATTACAGATTATGCTCAAATGCCACTGAGTATCTAAGTTCTAATCCTTATACATTTGTTCCTTTATATCTTGGCAAGTCATAAAGAATGACATCAACCTGGCATTCACTAACAAGAACTTTGCCACCTGCACCAGTCTAGTTTATAGCTGAGCATGACTATTCTGTGGCCTCACATTTCCCCCGAGGGATCCGTGTTTGATGATGCACAAAAGAGCGATGTTTTTGCTTCTGTGGTTTAAACTGCCATTCCTCTCTTACCTACGCACACAGTCATGCCAAGAATGAGGGGGGAAATAACACCTGGACAGAGTAGTGGTGCACAGAGATGTTTTTCACACCTGTCATCTGTTCATCTCTTTTGTATTCAGTTCTCTGTATCTCGCTTTCACACCTGTTATTACGTAACTCTCCAGATGGTGAGCCGTCAAGGAGAAACCCAATCACACTTTATGGTAAGTGCAGCAAACTGTTAGCATACAGAATGTTTTGAAGGGATGCACATGGTTTGTTAATTGTTGTCTCAATATTGTCTTGTGCAATACTGATATCACAGAAGGCTGCAATGTAGAAATGTGCTCTCTAACAAATGACCTCTTTTCCTCTTTTGTACTTGTGGGATTGCTGACATAATCCTAATCCCAGGGATTCCCGATGATTCTTGTCTAGATGTTCACAATATTTACAGCCATAAATATTTTTGGTCAAAATAATGCATACCAGGTTTTGAGCATGTCCTAATATTTCATTGATGTGTGTGTGTTGAATGGTATACGACAATTGCACTATGTAACAAGATTAAATAATGTACTATATTTCTCTATATTATTATGTATTTCTGCACACACACACACACACACACACACACACACACACACACACATAATCAGTATATATAACAAAGCCATGATTGCCTGTTGAGAGGCGATCACACAAGCACATATTGTTAATAAATTAGACCAAACAAACAAATCTTTAGTAACAATGTAAACAGAGAGACATTGACTTGGATCGCAAGCAATATCCCTAATGCAATATCTTGTTTCTATGTTATATTAAATTAACTGTAAATCCTCATTCTTAACATTCATAAATTATCATTAGGCCAAGGAGCGATGCCTGTAAAAGGTCTCTGCATCTCTTCAATTACAGATCAATAGATGCTATTGGCTTCAGACTTGGTGGAAGCAGTACATTCCTGATACAGTAACCTTGGCTAGATTGAGGAAACGTAGTATTAGATGGTTTTATACAATAACAATAACATTATCACTTAAAATGCTTTTGTAAGAAACTTGATGAATGTTCTTCAAACCAAAGTAACTGTATAATAAATTAAAAAGTGATGCCTACATACATAAATAACCAAATAAATATGGATTACAAGCCTTTCCAAAGCTATAAAAATGCCTGCACATTTTAAGATGTACATAAAAAGAAGATTGTTTCTAAAAACAGTACAGTTCTTTTGTGGAGTTTATACATATCACAGTGATTAAGATCCCTGATTACCACACAAATATACCCTCAAAAGCATCTCTATTGCCTTCTATAAATATGTTTCTGTGGCCAAAAAGCCCATTAGTTTGAAAATAAGCACTATCATCTTACCTTATTCCAAAGAGCTTTCTCCTTTATGTCTTTCGTCCTCTCTCTCTCTCTCTCTCTCTCTCTCTCTCTCTCTCTCTCTCTCTCTCACTCACTCACTCACTCACTCACTCACTCTCCCTCTTGCTCCATCTCTCTTTATGTCTTTCGTCCTCTCTCTCTCTCTCTCCCTCCCTCCTGCTCCATTTCTCTTTATGTCTTACTGCTAGCCAGTCAGGTGACTGTCTAGCATCATAGTGATTTTTTTTATTCCAGGGGGCATTATGGGGGCTGTAGTTTAAGACTGTGACTCAAAGCTGAATAGCTGAGACATGTCTTATAGAATGTTTGCTCATCATGAATAAGCTTGCGTGATAGCGGGTGCATGTGTGTGTTCATGCAGATGTTCCCATTATGAGATGTATCTTAAGATAAGAAAGTATGTATATCAAACTAGCTGTTTCCTTCAGTTGTATATATAAAATGTCCCTGTTCTGCCAATCCTGCCAAACCTAATTTACTTAGGTACATAATCCAGAATGCTAAGCTTCTCAAATGAAAACAAGTTGAATAATGTCCCAGATTTTTTAATCTTTGAAGGAGAATATTTACAGAGTAATTACTTTAATGAAGAAATTGTTCCTCAAAATGTTGCTTATGTGTCTACATTCACTGGTATGATAGCAGTAGCATTGAAAGCATCTGATTAAACGAGACAAAAATAAAAAAATACAATCATGGTGAAGGACACTCAGTTCATTTACTGAACACCTATTTTATATTTTATTTTGAGCGGTTCATTAAATATTAATCCCAGGGTGTTTTAAAGTGGTTATAGAGGTCATGTGGAGAGCAATATACGTGGACCCGCTGGATACAAGATGCAGGTCTGTTATCAGGGCAATCAGGGCTATAATCTCATAATTGCTTAATGACATTATACTGATAGCATCTGTAAGTGGTCTTGATTCAAGTGATGAAGTTAAGTCTTTCTTTATAGGAAAATGTCACTCTTGTGCACAAAGTCTATTAACTCAATGAATGAACTAGGAAGAAAGAACTGAAATGATCAGGTTAAGTGACCAGAGCAGAAAGCTTAACTACCCTGGCAATTAAGTTCTATAAGTGTTAGAGTTTACTTATTTGCTTCATATAAGTTTTCACTATTAGACTGTAATGTTGGAACTGACCATTAATTTATCACAAATTTAGCAAGGCTTAATAAAGACACAATCATCTCAGTATTGTAATAAATAAAATTAATATATAATATGTAAAATGGCTGGTATTATTCCAATAGCAATATTATCTTGAAACAGGGTAATTGGTTCTTAATTAATTTGAATAATCTATGAACTAGGTAGTGAATATTCTAGAAGATGGTGACTAGCCTGCAGTTCAGCCCAACAATAGCACTGTCTGGCTGTTCCGCTGTGACTTCATCAGCCTGCCCTCTCCTGTACCCCCCTGGGATAAGCCCAGACAGACAGGAGTGTTTGGCAAATGTCACAGCGGCGACCCGGTCATGACGGATGTATTTGTGAGTAACATCCCTAAGGCAATCTCACATCAGCTAGCCAGCGCTACACGTAAATGGAGTGTGTGTTTCTCATTTGTTAACAGCCTGACTGATTGTGGGATGAAGAGCAAACACACAGATCACCAGGCACAGATCATTTCTCATCCAGAGCCTATGACTGGATCAATAAAACAGCAGACATACTGACCACTTCCCAACGATAATTATTGTAGCTCAGGGAAGAACATAGAAAGGACAGGCACTTTAGATCCTAGGTGCAAGATTACTGAGTGACAGATTAAGATAGATAGATGCTAATTAAGTAATCAACGTGGATGATCATATTGTTTGAAGTCTGTCTGCTCTTATTTTCTCTGCTCTTTCAACCTTGGGCATGAGAAGAAAATAATTACGTTGTTAGCAAAGGGAAAGTGATTGGATGTGACTATGACAATAACAAAAACACTTTACCATAATTCTATAGTAAAATTTGTAGTATAATTTTTTATCTGGGAGCCTGACTATTCTAATATGCGAGTAATAGAAGTCAGCACCTCAGGCTGAGTATGGTGTCTGTAATCCAGCTATGAAAAATTCCACTGTGAACATTTGATCCGTTTTGCGTTTTCACATGACAAACAGAGGTGCAGGGAAGCTTTGGGCAACAAAAACTGTTTTTAGTCTCATGAAAATTGCATGTGGTTTAAAGCGTGGGAAAATGTTGGAATGGCTGTACGTGTCAAACTCCCAGGAGCTTAATATGACGGCTTAATTTAAAACTCCACTGTGTCTGAAGAAGATCCCTAATTACAGATGCAACTGACTGTAACAATGAATGAATTTTATTTTTATCCTGACCTCATAAGATTTTCTTTTAGTCGAAATGATCTGAATATTGTCCTTGTCTATTGTCTGGACGCTGGGAGCTTGTCATAAGTGGGTTGAACTGTCTCTCACGACTTTGAGCTTGCGCTGTTCTACTTGACTTCATAATGGGAGCAGCTGAGAACACAGGCTGGGCTAACACTGACTCACCAGGCCTGCGGGCCAAAGGGACGAGGATGAAAGACTCTGTTAAGGGTACCCGTTACTGAAGCAGGTAGTTTAAAGTTTTCTAACTGCTTTGACCTGGCAAGCATCCTAGCATGTTGGAGGAAGTGACCTTTAGTAAAACACAATACTACTAATCTGTGTTATGGCCGAGTTTTGAAGATTCTACTGTGAGGGTAGTGATTCCATGTGAAAGCCAAACAAAGACTGGGACGTTTTTATACTCTTAACATTCGGTTTTAATAGTTTAATATGAAGCCAAAGTGAATCAAATGGAATTATGTGACCACTTTGAGTTTTAGGGCGTACTCACACTAGGCACGGTTTGCTGGTTCCGTGCTGGGGCCCGGTTATCCCCCCTCCCCACTCCCCCTCTGGCCTGCACTCACACTGGCTTCAGCAACCCGGCCCGAGCACGCTTACGTCATCACAACGTCACTTTATTTGGAAAAAAAAGCGCGCTCGCACAACACTATGGAGTTCACGATTCTCTTTTTATTGTATTTTTGGAGTCGTTTTGGGAGTGCAGAAACACGGTGCAAGCACAGATTTATCGATAATTTAACACAACGATTGTCTGCTAATCGCTTTGCCGCTATGACTGTTTAACGTGAGCGTCGCATCACTGACGTCATGTTTGAGTTCCAGCGAAATGAACCAATCACAGGAGGCACCAAGCGGGCCCGGGCACGGATAACGCTCACACTAGAAGCGAACCGTGCCCGAGTCCACATGAATCGTGCCCTGGCCCACCTCTTCAAGCGAGCCCGAGCACGGTTAACTGATCTGGGCCCGGGCACGGTTGGAGCGCTCACACTAGCCAAACGAACCGTGCTTCGGCAGGGAACCGGGCCCGGATCACAGAGCCTAGTGTGAGTACGCCCTAAAACGAATCCCAGCACGAATCCCTCTTGACACCTCAGAGCTCTCATTAGCAGTCACATCTGCAGTCATACGAAACAGGGGAAGTCTTGCAAAAGTATGAAAACTATATCTGCAAGCTTTCCATGTCACTAGACATTCTGCATATTTCAATCAGAAAAGAAAGTAATATTTATGAAGTATGTGAACAGTCAGAGTAATTAAATAAAACCTGACACCAACCAAGCATCAGTTTTGCCTCATTCCTCTGCGATATTCGACATTTCATTCTTGCGTAGCTAACACGCTCGAGGCGACTGAATGCGCGCAGAGGCACACGTCACGGGTTTCATGCCTCTGTTGAGGAGCTGTGGACTACAGAACTAACCTTTGTAGGGAGCTGTGGACTACAGAACTAACCTTTGTGGGGAGCTGTGGACTACAGAACTAACCTTTGTGGGGAGCTGTGGACTACAGAACTAACCTTTGTGTGGTCTGAATGATGAACCACCACCCCCACAATGGCATCTTTATATTTTGGCCAATAGGCGTAGCATTCTTTACTTCTCTCAGTCCTGGATGTTTCACCATAATCACAATAAATATTCATACATTATAGTGGATTTACTTGCATTTTCAGTTCTTCACTACCAATGAACTATTCTGACAACAACTGCTTTCCTTAATATTACGAAATATATCTTATGATGCTGTTCTCAGAGAAAAAGACAGATCTATATCGGCGACTCGCATTGGAACAGATTGGCGTATCGTAACCTATGAAAGGAGGCCGATACAGATAGTAGAAAATTAGCCAATCAGCTTCGCTTATTTCAAATTGCCGTTACCAATCACGTTTCACGTCGCTGACCGCGCGACATCGGCATCACACCTGCACATCAAAAAATATTTTACCTTTTTCTAAGTGTTATTTTTCCCAACAAAACGTGCTAAACTCCAGATAAATAGGCTTTTTTAGCAAGTGTGTATGGTCGACATTTGTTCATAGCTATGGGCCCAGGTGGGAGCAAAAGTGTATTAATTTACTTTCATTACTTGCAACATATGTCCAACAGGCTATAAATATCCGTGGTCTCGCAGTGCATTTCTATTGTCAGATTACTGGATATCCACACTGTTAAAAGGACAACAACGTAAGCGTAATGTTCTTACCATTTCCCGTTTAAAACGTTTCAAGCAGTTGTCCATGTCTTTAATCTCAGGAATGCTCTCCATTGTTAGAACATTAATGTACATCTAACGCATATCGTCTCATTAAGTGTTACCAGTTCCAGGTTGGGTCATTTATGTGAGAATAACTCGGTCCTTTGGACGTATTGTCTTCTGTCACGCCTTCATTTCAGCACCACCAAACTATGAGAAGTGAAATCAGATCTTCAGTTCACGTCAGTCACTTAAAGAAAACGCTGCGCTCCAGAAGTTCCAAAATCCGCGCGCGAGTTGCGCTTCAGTTCTATGAAACACTTTGTACACTTTGTGAGAAATAAACGGACATTTCCCCCCCTGCGGTCACGAATCACACCGCTCTTATCTTCGTTCAGGGCTTGGAATAAAAGCTGAAAGGTTCTACCCTGCCCGGTGAGATTCCGGCAACGTACGTAGTGCGTGTCTAGACAAACCCACTACCGTGATTTGTTTCCACGTGTGACATGCATACACCATTTTACATTTGTAGATAGACCTAAAGGGTTTTAACTAACGGTTTACTGAATACACCGCGAAACAAGCTTTAAGGCAAGTGATAAATAGAGCATCAATGGACACTTCAGCAGGGGTCCACCCATGAGAATAGAACCGTGTCTACTGTTCACGCACAGTTCACGTCGACGCAGTGGCAGGTCTAATTCCGCAAGGAATGCATCTCCGCGAAATGGTTGGACATGGTTTGGTGTGAAAGCTCTGTTTGAAAACGGAGAAGGGTACAGTATCTGTTCAAACTAGTCACGGTGGATGTTACATAAAACTCTGCCTGCTACTGTAATGTGTCATAAAGACTTTTCTGTGAAAATGAAATAGTCATAGCCAGACTTACCACTGTTCAACATGTCATAAACGCCCGGACTGCATATATTTTATGTGGCTTTACGATGATCTTAAGGATATACTGGCCTGCAGTGCAGCTGTAGACCTATTTGTAAGCTTTCTTACACCAACAACCTTATAAGCTCACGTGCAGAATCATTTAAATCATTATCAATTTACTTTTCCTTGTATTTCAGAGAAAGCTAATACAAGGACGCTCAGTGTCTTTTTTCTTTATTGATTATTTTGATCATATCATTCACATCATCATCTTATCATTTCATATCATAAGTATTAGTTTGACTCTGCATCTTAATAGGAAATTTGTTAATTAAGATTTGATAAAGTTGGCTATATGACTGAAAGACCAGTCCATGAACTGTTTATCCTCAGCTCAGATTTTGTTCAGCTGATGTTCCATACAGCAGTACACAGCTGTACAAGGATCCAGATCAGTTCTGTTTACACAGTCGTTTTAAACCTGCAAAGCTTCAGTGGTGGGCTTTTCATTGTCGCCATCTTCTGGCCATTAATAGAAATTGCATCTCAAAGTTACTCTCCTCCACACTAGAGGACGCTTAGGCACCAATTAGTGAGCTCTTGAGCACCAACGAATAAGCGAAATACCAACAAAGAAGAGGACGGCGGCGGGCGAATTGTGTCAAACATGGCTGCGTCCGTCAGACAAGCTGCCCACAAAATAGAAACACGAAAACGAACCGACGATGTTCTGCTGTCGGGTGGGGTCGAATTCAGTTCTTTACTCCTTTCCAAGCCCGTTTTGGAAGGCTTGTCGGCTTCCGGATTTCAAAGACCATCACCGATTCAGCTGAAGGCAATCCCTCTCGGGCGATGTGGGTTAGGTGTGTAGAGTTGACCTGTGTGGTCAGTTAGGATGTAACAGCTGCCTCTGAGTGTTGTGCAGATTACAACTGGCTTGCGGGTTAAACATACTTAACCTGTGTATTACACACCATAATATGGGTGTAAAGTAGTTTTATAATAACTCAAAACACTTCTGCTTTTAGATCTAATCGTTCAGGCGAAATCTGGCACAGGAAAAACCTGCGTGTTCACCACGATCGCGCTCGACACCCTGGTGCTGGAGAACGCTGCCACTCAGGTAACCTGGTGTCACACGTTTATTTTATTACCCTAAATAAAATATCTAGTAATTGTTATTATTGTGGATTAGTTTTTTTAATGGCCATCACTGTAATTCACTCCCGCAGGTGCTTGTTTTGGCGCCGACTAGAGAGATCGCAGTGCAGATCCACGCAGTAGTCATGGCGGTAGGCAGCGCCATGGAGGGCTTGGAGTGCCACGTCTTCATTGGCGGTCGACCTGTTAGTCAGGACAAGATCCATTTGAAGAAATGCCACATCGCTATTGGGTCACCGGGTAGGTGCTTCGCAGGAGCAGATTTCATATTGAAATTCTCTAATAGTGTTGAGCTTGGCTATCACCACACTTATTATCTTGAAGCTTGCAGTGATGTTCCCTACGCTGTGTGTAGTGTGACTTTCTTAGCCCATGACTGTACTGGAGTGCCAAGCACGACCTGCGGTGGACTGGGTATAAATCTGTGGTGTCATCCTAGGGCGGATAAAGCAACTGATAGAGATGGGGCTTCTGCTGACGTCCAGCATTCGTCTGTTTGTCCTGGACGAGGCCGATAAGCTGCTGGAGGAGGGGAGTTTTCAGGAGCAGATCAAGTGAGTCAAAGAACACACCATCCTGTCTGTTATGTGCACTTGCATGTTGTGGAAAACGTGTTCTACCGTTGACTGGGGCTTGTGTACTTTCATTGTTCATATCCATAATCCACCGCAACAGAATATCATGGCATGTCTGTGTTGGCTTCAGTCTAATGCAGCCAATCCTCTTTCTGTGCTTTAGTTGGATCTTCTCCTCTTTGCCAGTGAATAAACAGATGTTGGCACTCTCCGCCACTTACCCAGAATCCTTAGCACAGCACCTGTGCAGGTACATGAGGGAGCCGACGTTTGTGCGCCTGAACCCCACCGATCCTGGACTCATCGGTGAGGCTACCAGTCACATCTGCCTGCTGGTCCTTGCAGGGTTATTTTAATTATTTAGTAGAGGGTGAAACTAATTGTTTGCTTGTTTCTATCTTTCTGCTGTCTCATTGCCTGTAGGCCTGAAACAGTACTACAAGCTGGTGAGTTCTCATGCCCTCCCACATAAGATCTTTGAGGAAAAGGTGCAGAATCTTCTAGAACTCTTCAGCAAAATCCCCTTTAACCAGGCATTGGTCTTCTCTAACCTGCACACAAGGTTCGCTTTTATATACACACACACACACACAAACACACACACACTATATTCCCATCAAATTTGTCTTTAGTTTTCACCCACTATATTTTTTCTGTTTGTGTATTTGACTTTAAATAATTCAAAAGAAATGTTTGGGCACTTTTAGTCCAACATTTTAAACCCCTTTTTTCAATATATATGTATACAAATATATTGATAATGTATTATTAATAATAATGTGTCAGTATATAATATAAAAATTATGATATGCATGATATTTTCTAATAAATAGCTTTGCAGTGTTTACTAATGTGTGTGTGTGTGTGTGTGTGTGTGTGTGTGTGTGTAGAGCCCAGCACCTGGCTGATGTGCTGGCCTCCAGAGGTCTGCCTGCTGTCTGCATCTCGGGTTAGGCTCTCGGATCATTTGAAACACAGCTGTTCATGTGTCCTTAAGAATCTTTAGGGAGCCGTTTATGTAGAAAACAGTGGTTTTCATTTCCTTCTGATTGCTTGCGTGCAGGCACTTTGAGTCAAGAGCAGAGGCTGGAGGCCATGTCCAAGCTAAAGCAGTATCAGTGCAGAGTTCTTATTTCTACCGATCTGGTGAGTTCAAATTTCTGCACACAAGATAATGAACTGGGCGAGGCTCAAACTGCCATGCAAGGGAATCTTTATTTATTTTTTTGGATTTTCTCTGTCAGACGTCCCGAGGTATAGATGCAGAGAAGGTGAATCTGGTGATCAACTTGGATGTTCCTCAGGACTGGGAGACCTACATGCACAGGATTGGACGTGCAGGGCGCTTTGGTCAGTCTCTGCTTGGGTGTGGGTATTTGGGGAACGCTTGATCAAGTTAAGGTGAACCACTAGGTTAACTGCTTTTTGATGGTTTTTGAACTTTTATTAGAATGTTTGATATCCTTCACATAATAATTTTCAGTGTAAATAATGTTTTACATTTTTTGTGCAGTGTAGAATATTTTACAATATTAAAGGATTAGGAAAAAGTATATGACAACATTTTACAGAAGATATAAGGGAGTTCAGACCAATACGGGCCTGATACCTGACCATGGCTCAAGTCTGGTCTTGGACTAAACTCCAGTACTAAAATCACATTTGTAAACAATGTCCATTTGTCTCAGGCACTTTGGGACTTGCTGTGACGTATTGTTGCCATGGTGAAGAGGAGAACACAATGATGGCCATTGCTCAAAAGTGTAGCCTGGCGCTCGAGCCGTTACCAGGTAACGAGAGAGAAGCTGACCCACTCAAATGTGCCACTTAATAAATGAATACAATGTTGGGTTATGTGGCAACACATTTATGTTTATTTTTGTCTTCAGTCCCTTATTTCTGAATTCAGTTGTTAAAGCACAACTGGATTATATTGTTTTATTTGCATTTATGCCCGTTTGACCCTGTCTTGTCTCTGATTATTATCCACGTTTGGGTTGTGGTGCAGATCCGATACCAGCTGGGCTCATGGAGGAGACCTGTGACTGGGATGTTACCGTCCAGACGCCTTCAGGATCTAGCCTTGCTCTTTCCACAGGACCCAGAGCGAACAAGAAGAAAGGTGCCAGATCTGCTCCAGCAGCGTCCAGAGAGCCTCGGGATGCCGTCTCTACCGAAGACCAGAGTAATTGTCCCAAAGACCAGACCGAGTGTCACAGTCCAGCACAGCCTCGCCGAGACGGGATCAGCAGGGTCAAACGTGAGAAACCAGATCCTGAGGGTCCGGTGGCTTTATGCAGAGCATCAGCTGCTCCAGACCGTGAGCCAATGGCGGCCCTCACACGCAGGCAGATGCAGGAGGCGCTGCCCAAGATCCCGCCCCTCTCCTCCTTCAAGTCTCACACGGCGAGGACCGCGTCCCTAGCCGAGGCCGTGGCCGACTTTGAGAGCTTTATGACCACAGGCCCTGGTCGAGATGTGGAAATCATAAAACGGTATGGCAGTCATGAAGAGGTTTCCGTCATGGTCGACGAGCACCGTAAAAACCCGAGCGATGATGGCGATGACTGCAATGGTGCTCATAATGGGTCACGTGCATGCGATGAAATGTTGGACATGACGAATGGAACGGCTTGTCCACCCCTGGGGTCAGTAGGACCAGCCTGTCGCCCCACGACCCTAAAATGCACATCCGCCAGCTCTTCTTCGAGCGGGTCCGAGACGGAGACGGAGGAGAAGACCGATGCTTCTGCCTCTGGCTCCACGTCGAGCATTGCGCCACGCCGCGACGAGTCCGTGCAGGTTCCTCCGGGCGGCAGACGACCGCACAATGTGGATCCTCCCGCACGCGCCACCTGCACGTCGGTGCGGTCAGCCAAACCCAGCCCGAGTCCCGCCAGAGCCGCCCTCAACACCGAGCGTCCTCGTCCCCAAGCGCTTCGTCACCGCCATTCCACGTCTGTGCTTGAGGGATTGAGAGCTGGGAAGGCAGCCGAGGGAGGCGAGGCAAGGCCGGCGAGGAGGAAGAGGAGGGAGGACGAAGAGGAGGTGGTAGAGGAAGAAAACTCTGAAGAAGAGGAGGGAGAGGTGGATCACTGTTGGAGAGCGTATTACCAAGCTTGGGAGAACTTTTACAGCTCTCTGAATTCAGCCCATCACTACCACGGAGCCTACAACTGGATGGCAGCTTACCGCATGAATGTTGTGTACATGATGGAAATGATGAAACACTGAGTTAACCACCTGCCACAAAACAAGGCTGCACGTGACTGGAGAGACGCCAGAAATCAGGAGACATGCGGTTGTGAATGTAATGAGGCTCGGTTATATGTAGGCCAAGCAACAGTCAACGTTTCAGAGCCAAGAGTCTTTCTTACACAACCTGGTGGTTCCAGGATGAGCTGTGGGAGAACGGCAGACGTGTGGCCTTAAACTGGACTCCAGCGCGTCACTTCCCCTTGACACATAAACATTAGGCAGAGTACCTAAGGCATTGCTCACAAGCGTCCAAAAACAGGTTCAGAGTTTTAACGTGTGTGTATATAGTGGATGACTAATAAAGATCTCCTGAATTACATGTTAGTCAATTTGAATGATCAATCACAATGTTATTTTGACAGAAGTCTTCACTACCGTGCACCTAAAAAGAAACGCTGGTGTGTAATTTCTTGTGAAATGGTTCGTTTGCTTAACTACCTCATTGCCTTGGAAATGAGACTCTGTGTCCGATAGATGGTCTTGTACCCTGATTACAGGTAATCAGATAGCGCTCTTCTAATCAAGCAGCGGTTTCCATCATTACTTCTGACTGTCTGGCAGATGGAGGGGAAAAAGATTAACTCAGTTGACCGCAATGTCCTTTCCATCAAGAAACGTGACACTGCTTAAAACGAATCAAAATGAATTATTGATGATAGTTAATTGATTTGAGGAAACAAATCATTTAGCTGTAACTGCTAAATAGCAAGTTGAAAAAAATCACACCGAGACTAACCACAACGGTGATGTGGTCGTGTTTGCTATATCAAAGAAACCATCCAGGAATCTGAGGCCATTTTCACATGAGATCTGTTCAGATCCGCAGCTTTCGTTAAGAGAACCGGTGTGAATTTGCATTTGATGCAACAAATATATATAAAAAAGCATAAACCAAAAATTCAGCTGCACAAACGACCAATACCGGTTTGGTTCAAATGTGAGACACAAGTGGTGTTAACCTCATGCAGGTGTGTAGGGTAAACATATGATCGCTCCATGTCCTCACTATTATCAGTCCAAATGGACCTCCCCTCGGACTGAAGTAACACCTGCATGATTATTGGAATTTATACAAGTATATCTTTTATCTGTGTGTGTACATATCATCTTCTTCTTCTTCGGCAATTCCTGTTTAGGGGTCGCCACAGTGGATCAAACTCCTCCATCTGGCCCTGTCCTGAGTGTCCTCCACTGACACACCTGTCACTCTCATATCCTCTACCATTGCATACATAAACCTCCTCTTAGGTCTACCTCTCCTCCTCCTGCCTGGAAGTTCCATCCTCAAGACCCTCCTACCAATATACCTCTCCTCCCTCCTCTGTACATGTCCAAACCATCTCAATCTCGCTTCTCTAACTTTATCTCCTAAACATGCTACATGTGCTGATCCTCTAATAAACTCATTTCTGATCCTATCCTTCCTCGTCACTACAAATGCGAATCTCAACATCTTCATCTCAGACACCTCCATCTCCCTCACCTGTCTCTTTGTCAGTGCCACTGTCTCCAGTCCATACAACATAGCAGGTCTCACTACTGTCCTATAGATCTTTCCTTTCATTCTAGCTGACACCCCAGACACTTTATGCCATCCACACCACCCTGCCTGCACTCTCTTTACCTCTCTTTCACTTTACCCTAAGTAGGTATACTCGTCAACCTTCACCAAATCAACTCCTTATAACTGGACCTGTCCACCATCTGCCCTCTCATTCACACACATGTACTCTGTGTAATCTCTGTGATATGTATGTTTACATATCTACTTGACTAAAACTAACTTTTATTACTATTTTTTTCTTTTGTAACCCAGGTGGTGAAAAGAAGAAGCACAGTACAAATTCACAGGTTTGTTGTGTTGAACAGAGGTAAGTCTCACTTTTGAAGTGTGATCCATTGAATGATACAGCAAACAACATGGCTTCTTACCAGTGATGCCGGTAACGCGTTACTTAGTAACGCGTTACTGTAGTCGGACTACTTTTTTCAGTAACGAGTAGTCTAACGCAACTACTATTTAAAAACTAGTAGTCAGATTAAAGTTACTTATCTAAAACATCGTGCGTTACTATTTCTGCATTTCGGGGGAACGTAGGTTATATTTATTCATTCTTATTTTTTGGCTACACGTTTCTTACGCGGTTACGTCATCTCTGCTCTGCGGCGCCAAAGTCAGATGGAAGGAGAGGTTCGCCTTTAGCAGCTGGAAATACAGGCATTATTTTGATTTTATTTCGGCTAAGGAAGACAACATTAAGGTCCGTTGTACACTCTGTGCTGGCGACAGAGTGCTGTCTACTTTCAAAAACACAACGTCAAACCTGAAAAAAAAAAAAAAAACCGGGGCTTGGCGGCGAACGTAAATTGTTACCGGGCGGGGTGTAAAATTGACTAAATTCAGTATTATATCGCGATCGATCGATCGCCGGTGGTTGGCGCCAGATCGAACTAGTAACTCATTGAATCATATATGTGGATCAGAGGTAAATAAACTGGATTTTTTTTTCGGCGTGAGATATCGGAAGTGTGGCGTAAGCGTGTGAAGACAGTCAAATGCGTGTGTCTCAATGCGTGACAGTTGGCAACCCTGTAAGTGGGCGGAGTTGAACAGAAAGACTGTCTTATTTATTTATTTAAAAAACATGTAAGCCTATTTCAAGAAAAAGTTTACAAATGCCAGTGTCATTTTTGATGTTCCGGTTAAAATACATGTCAATAAAGTGAGTATTGGCAGAACTGGTAGTCATTTTCATGTTATAGGGGCGGGGGATCAGCCTCTGCTGAAAGTAACTAAAAGTAATCTAACTTAGTTACTTTTAAAAGCAAGTAGTCAGTAACTTAACTGAGTTACTTTTTAAAGAAGTAGTCAGTAGTCAGTAGTCGGATTACTGTTTCAAAGTAACTATGGCAACACTGCTTCTTACTGGTCAAAGAGACGGAAAGTAAATAGGGAAGTAAGCAGGATAGACAACGAGATCTTGCAAGAGTTTGAAAAAACAGTTGAGACAGGACCACATGGGAGCAAAAGCTTCCAAACTGTTGTTATAAACTACAGGAAATGTAGTGGTATTACTGGTACTTGTCTACTCTGTCACTCTTATTGGTTTTATTCAATTTAATTTTATATTTTGTAGTGCCCATTTGATATTTGAATTAATTGCTAAGAGACTGTGAACCTGAAAGTGTTATTTTTTATTGTCTGCTTTTAGCTGCAGCCTGCCAACAACATAAAGGTTTGACCTTGCTGACCTTTTCAGATGTTGTCATGAAGTGGCTGCGCTATGCACATGAAAGAGAAGGTGGCATTCCCAGGAAGAAAAATTGAAACACTGCTCGTCACATGATGAACATCATTATTTTTTTTCAACTGAAATTCTGAACCACACCACATGAAGGTTGTTTTCTTGTGTTATATAAATTTTTGGTTTGGTTAGTAAAATAAAGCAATGTAACTCGACTCAATTGTGTTTTGAGTTTTACTTTATGGAGGAGAGGGTATTTTCATATATTAAATTATTTTGTGGCTTGAATCAACATTGAATCACCTAAAGAGTTGATTTTGTGTTTGCCTTGATTGTTTATTCAACATTTATTGAATATCAGACATGACATGCAGTTTCAATGCTGAATCAACATCAGAAATCAATGTTGATTCAGTATTGAATGAGTGTTGATTCTGTGTTGCCTCGGTGGTTTATTCAACATTTATTCAATGTCAGACATAATAAGCAGTTTCAATGGAGAATTCAATGTTGATTCAATGATAATGACTGATGTTGATTCAATATTGAATCAATGCCATTTTGCTATCTGGGGACCCACCACGCCAACGTCATTTCCGCAAAGAATTCTGCAAACTAATTTCCACCAATTACAGCTGTTGGCTGACGGGAAACACAGGGCTAAATGTGATCACTTATACATTACACTGCTTTATCACCCTTAAATAACTGCCAATCTATGGTTTAATGTAAATGCAAAGATAGTTTACATTTACACAAGATACTGGTACCTCCATTTTGACCAGTGTTTGATGGGATGGTATGATGGTAAATGTGAAACAAACCATCACCTTAAGTGGAAACAACTTGATGCTGAAGTTTAGTTACCTGATCTGTCTCGTTTTGGCGTTCGCCCCCCCCCCCCCGCACCTGCACACCTCTTCCTTCAGCAGGGATACAAGGCAGGGGGAGGCAAGGACTCTGGAGTGGATGATATGGCTGGTGAGTGTCAGCATGCGAGTCTCCTGGTGGATTATCTTGGTTGTCCACAGAAGCATTTTGTAGAAGGTCACACAGTGTGGAAACATACCAGTGTTAACCTCTAGAAAGTATTGTAAATGAAGCACAGAACACAAAACCATTACACTGTACTGAATATGACCATCCCTGAGATCTAGGTTCTTCTTTGCAAACTTGACATTTTTTTTTATCCCAACCAACACACTTTATACCTTAATGACAGTATATGCACTTCCTGGGAACTAAACCAAATACCTTGTTGCTAGAATCTTTTGCTAGCAACTGCATCTGCCTGGTGTGATGCAGTCAGCTAACTTGTTTTGACTTGTAATGTAAATTTGCCATATTTTTTCACTGCAATCGAAATTTGTCCTCTGCTTTTTACCCATCTGTGCAGTTAGAATACACATATACTAGTGATTACTAAGGGGCTGTGGTGCACATGTGCCCAGAGCGGTGGGCAGCCCTAGCCCGGCACCTGGGGAGCAGTTGGGATTAGGTGCCTTGCTCAGGGGCACCTCAGTCATGGCCTCAGGTCTGGGAATCGAACCCACGACCCTCAGGTCACAAGATCAGTTCCCTACCACCAGAACATGACTGCCCCTTTTGTGAGTTTAAGCTCAGTAAACCTAACCCTACTCTATGATTTAGTATTAATAATCGGATGTATGAGTAATGTGAAATATTTCCCTGAAAAACAAATGAAAAGCTTCAATTTTTTAAAAACTCCCAAAGAGAAACTGTGAGATATGGAGGTAGTGGGAGATAGCCATTTTAAGACACAAAGCACTCAGTATGTATATTAGTCCATTTAAATGTTCACATCTGGGTTTGACTGACCGAAGCTGATGATAAATAAAATAAATAAAAAACAGAAAAACTGCACACACAGCAGAAGAGTTAGGGACAGATACAGATCATTTATCAGGCGTTTCACAGTTGTGACAAGACAAGATCATAAATTATATTCAACAACTGACAGATAAAGGTAAAGAGGTAGGGTGGACAGAACAACATGATATTTGCATACGAACTAAAGCATAAAAGAGCAAAAGAAACACAGAGACAATGAAGAGGAGGGAAAGTGACAACTAGGGAGGGAGACGAATGAATACAACTCTTCACTTTGGGACACGAGCAGAAAAGAAAAGACCCTTTTGGACACTCAGGGAGTTTACATACAGAAGACTGCAAATCTTTGAATACCTTTCTCATGTCTCTGGCAGAAATAGGATTAGAAACCACTTTATCCCTATGTTGTGTGTGAACTGGGGAACAAAAAACTAATTCCACCCCTCAGGGATGTGACATAATGTTTGTCTTTTGCATTCACATTTGATCCAAATTAATTTAACAAGAGGAAGTTCTATTACAACTTACAACATGGGTTGTGATTCATTCAAAGTTCGTACAACATCCAAAAACATATATGTAAAATAATTTTATCTGATATTACACACCCCATAAATAAGGACAAACTAGAACAAATTCCCTCTCCCTCTGATCAGGTAGGTATGCAGTTTCTGTGATAATAAATCTAACTCTGAATAGACAGGATAATTCATGTTTAGTAAGTGTTGACCTGGGAATGTAGAAACCTTATTACACAGCTGCCTGCAGAGATCTTTATCAAATGTTCCTTTCATTGCTTTGTGTTACTGAACAGTGGTTGGAAGAGCTCAGAACACAGGTAGGATCTTCTAACTATGCCTTAACCTTTTGACTGAAAAATTTTTAGTGAGATACTCCTAATAAAAAAATGATTAAATTGACATTCTTGTACGACGTGTCCCGAACACCATGATGTTCCTCTATTTAGAGCTAATGAGGCACTTTGCCCCTTAATGCTGACAACATTAGATGTCTTATATATTACATAACACATTTCCTTACACACGATCACAGCCTAATGATCTGAAGCTGTGTTATAGTAGACATAGTTTTCAGTTGTGTCATATGTATATCTAAATTTATTTGCTCAAATAACTGCAAGGTATGGATAAATGATTGACCTCAAACTTCATTTATTTAAATAAATCTTAACATATTGTATGCATAGGATGATGAATGCTTTCAAATAATGTTAAGTAGTGAATAAAATAAAGTCTCTCACCCTCTATAGTGGACTTAAACTATGTTTGTTGAGTTGGGCTGATGCCCAACTCTGCCTGATCTTCACTGTATGCCATGAACATTTTCACCATTTTCATTGATTAGCACTTGCTGAAAAGATCCACTGTGCTGGTCAGGTGTAAGACAATCTACATTGGTGTAGACTCTATATGCTGGTGTTTCTACCTTTCCATTCCATCATTAAAAAAACAAACAAACCATTCTGCTCCAAATGGTCCTCAAACAAAGTCCTTCATCCAGGTCTGGAAACAGAACCTTAAGGTGTTTGGGGTTTGATTTTTGAATTCCAGAGTTGGACAGTGCTTCGTGGGTATAAAAAGGAAGGTCATCTTCTAAATGATTAAACTAGCTACAACTAGATGTTTGTACTATGTTCTTGGGATAGCCATTTGTGCTGTTCTGAAGATGACCTGTAGTCAGTGCTTGTGTCCCCTTTACATACAAGTATGCTGTTTCCTTAAAGCATACATACCACTACAGGAGGGGAACATAAAAATAAATCTGAATATTAAATCACCTAAAATCAAGGAAAAACATTCAGCAATCCCTTTAAATATTTAAATAAAAGCTTGAGTTTTGAATTTTTGAGCATGAAACACACACACACACACACACACACACACCACACACACACACACACACACACACACACACACACACACACACACACACACACACACACATTCCTATTGGCAAAGCCATTCTTTCTCAGATGGCCATCGTGAAGATCCAGAAACATAAAGAAGCCCGCGTGATGAAGAAGAGGTCTTCTTGCTCCATGTGGTTATCAGTCAAACTCACTCTGGTGTCTGCTGTCACCATGGCAACAAACGACTCAAGGCCGAGTTCTTTAAACACAGTCTGTTTTTAGGAGGAGGATAAACTAACATTGAAAGGTGACAAACATCGAAAGTTTCTATGCAGGTAGAATACACAAACACGCAACAAGGTTTACATTTGTTTTCAATAAAATGCCCACTGAGCAGGAAAGAAAACAACACAGAGGACCTACACGGCTATCTAAAGCGTGGTATCGGTGACACAAACAGACAAGCAGAACTGGGCCACTGGGAGAACTGGGAGAGAGGGAAGAGGCAGCTGCACTGGTGTTGCCAAACAATGGCCAAATATTACAAAATATCCTATTAACAATATTCACAAAAAAAAAACAAGGCTTGGAACAGATCCTACTCACAACTTCTCAGCAAATGCCTTGTGCTTATAGTCACAGAGAGTTTGAATACGTATGTCATATTTCTTTTTTCTCACGTTTTGTTTTTTTTTGTTTGTTGCTGTTTTACAAGGTGATAAACGGATGGTCTGCAGGTTGACATGGTGCTGCTCACTCCACATCTCAGATCAACATCTCTGGTTTTCCGTTTTCCAAGAGGGCAGAAAGGAAGCGGATTAAAGAGCAAACGTGCTCCCCCCCCCACAAAGAGGCACATACTGTGAGAAAGGCTCGTTTAGAGCTTATGGGGGATATGACCTGCACACACACACACACACACACACACACACACACACACACACACACACACACACACACACACACACACACAAAAAGGTCTTAAACAGCTAACCACGCTAAATTTCTGATCTCACTGAAGGGAACACACATTCACATTTACACAAATAAAAATGTAAAAAAAAAAAACTTTCACAAATTTTCTGTCTCACTAACCCTATTGGAGTTTTTTTTTTATTGTCTTTTCAGTGTAAACCTAAGTGAGGCAAAATGGGAATTAGTGAACAGCAACGAATTGGAAAGCCTGCATATGATGACCTTGCA